>NC_050585.1:17078396-17379532 GCF_013368585.1 Megalops cyprinoides | reverse complement strand
TGTTATATGCCATTATTATTACTTTAATTGTTACCTTTTGCTAGAATCCAGAGCAATTCACATTGCTTATATATCATCCATTACACGTGCTTTCCAAATGCCCTTATCCAGAACAACATTCATAACCTAAATGTAGTAAACATAACGAAATGTACTACGTTAGAAAATGTACTTATCACATTATTTATACACCTGGACATTTACTGAGGCAACCCAGGTTTACCACCTTGCTAGCTATAACACAGCACCAATGGCAGCGCCCCACCTGGAACATGAACCAGCAAACTTTTGGTTGTAAGACTGGCTCCTTTCCACTATGCCACACTATTGCCTATCTATTCATATGGCTGGATATAAACAGACAAAATGTTGTAAAAAAAAAAAAAAAACCCTCATCAGATAAACTCTTTACCACAAACCACAGATTTTAAGGGTGATTGATGGATAGCTCATATTTGCTTGTGTGTTACGTAGGGTTGAAAAAACAAACCATAACAGGAAGACAAAATATTATGCTCACGTTGCATCCTAACAGAGATGGAAGGTATGCCATCAGTCCATGTAATGAGGTAGAGGCATACTGCCATATCTATACAAGACAGAGAGATAAGCTTCTTCCAGGGTTGCCTACAGAATCCTGCAGAAATTTGTACTGTTGACCTATATACTGTATCTTCATCATAGAGCTGTGAGGTCATAAGGATGCTTATGTTGAAATGTTGAATTTCTAAGGATAATTTTATACTATCTTCTCTTCTTCTTCTCTATCCTATTTTTCCTGCTGTAAGTTGGCATCATATTGCTATCATTACTGTGAATAGCAGATCTATGTCTGCAAAAGTACATGTGCTAATTTATGAAGAGCATACTGATTGATTTGGATGTACACCTTTAAAGCATTTTTCGTAGACATTTAAAATAAACCTTTGAGCACATTTATGAACACTGCATACCCTTCCTAACAGCCATGTAATCCAGTCTAAATGTATTTATTACTTGGCAAAAAGTGAATCTTAATCTTTCCTGTTGTCCATTTGCCCATTCTTCATGAATTCTACCCCAGAAGATATGAAAATAACTTTTTTTAATTAAAAGTTCTAAAAACTTTTTTACTACTCAGTTTCACTTTTCCATGTACTTTTAAAAGGAAGTCTTAATACATGTTTTAAGAATAATTAATTGTTATGTTCTCATGTATTTATTGACTGTGTTATACAAAAGTATAAAATAGAATGTGACCAAATATGCTACTGTTGTACTGCACAAGAAAATCACAATGAATGACAGGGGCAGTAAACTATGTGGGTTGGAAAATTTTATTGTGCAAACTGATATATGTGTCAAGGTGCACCTTCAATCAACTTGAAGAATTTTGATCTTTTCCTCCTGAGAGCCTTATCTCTAGTCAGGCAGTTGATATGACGCTATGAAGATGTGAGGATTTGAAGTTCTTTCATAAGTGACCTTGTCATGGTGGCACAAAGACATTTGTCTCTTTTCTCTCCATATCGTCCCCATCACTCAAGTGCTACCTGCACCTCCGAGTTCACTGAGCATCTGCGGAATGCTCACACCTCCTGAAATTGAAACAGTTGAAATTCCGGCAGCTCAGGCTCCAGCTCTCAAGACAAGGCTGTCCCGCTGCCTTGTTTCAACCACATAATTACGCTGTCAAACATATTCAATAGTAACCCTGCTGTATGTATCAAATTAATCCTGAGAAAAAAAAATCAATGCAAGCCATATTTGTTTCATGGCAATTAAGCCAAGACGAAGGACATCTAAAGATGAACTTAATGGAAGCAGACTGATGTGATCATGACAGAATTTGCCTGGTGTCATCATCCATCACTCAGACCGTGACAATGATACTACCTGGTTGTTGAAAACTTTCACACATATCACTAATGTTAACATTCACCCTTTTCAGTCAAATCAAATGAACTGAATGTTAGAACATGCAAAGCAAAATACACACAGAAGTTACCCACATTCCATGTTTTTGTACCTATATAATAAACTTTACAGGTAGTTAGTAACAAGAATTCCATTCTCAAGTTCAGATATTCTTTTATTATTTTATAAATCTTTGTAGCATTGCTCATCTTAGCCTTAAGGTCAGCATTTATAATCCACCATGCATGCTAGTTTGATCATGTTCAAAGTGTCCCCAGGCCTGCTGAATTACCCAGCAGAGGCAAACACTTTTATAAGTGAGGCTCTGAAAACAAAAACAAACCTTTAAATGTATCCTGAATTTCAGCACACATTTATGAATGTACAGTAACTGTGAAATATCCATTAATCAATTGTTTCCATTACGGGTTTTCCAGTGAAACAGACACAGACACACACACACACACACACACACAGAGAGAGAGAGAGAGAGAATATTGCCATTTTGTCCTCCTTAAATGAAATGTATTTGTGTCGTTGATGGGTCATGAGCCTTTTAGTGATGCATTAAGTATTTACATGACAGAATTCTTTGGGAGGTTTAAATTCATCTGTTCAAGCCGGCGCCTCATTCTCATTAGATGCCAGTATGGACTTGCGCTGGACTGCAAGCTAGAAGTGACATTTAATTTAAGCCATCCCACATTAATAATGCAGCATGAAATTGTTCATATTTGAGTGATGGTTAAAGTCAAAACCCACTCTGTGATCTAATAAAGGATCCTGATATGCCCCTTTCAGATATTTGCCATCAGAGCCCTGGGGAATGTACATTTCCACATCTACGAACACAAGAGGCAACAGGAATGATACACTGTCAGTACCAGAAGAGTGAAAACCTTTTGTTAAAATACCACCTGCTTTCTCCTAAAAGGGTTTGTGTCTGCGGACAATTTAAAGTTAAAACTGCAAAACTAAGAATTAGTGTAATAGGTATCCAGATAATACAAAAAGGATTTTCAAAAATACATATACTTACAACAAATTAGAGGGTGCAGCATGACAATGTAGCCTCGGCTGGTGACTTTGATTTATATCTCATTTTTGCACCCTCACTCTCCTTTGTGTGTCTTCTTTTATGACTATGTAAGAAAGGTCTAGGGAAATTATTAGATGGTGTTCCAGTGTTGAAGTACAGAAGAAAAAAAGGCCTTGCCATATTCAATTTATGAAATAATAGTATAAAATGAAGGCCATTTTGATTTAAAGCACAGTATAATATGAAAAATGTTGGTTTTGGCAGCATGGGAAATAGGCCTGCATAAGAATAGCGACTTGATTGTACTTTACAACATCAGGAGTTCCCCTGACAATTAAGAGGATAACACCACACAGAATCAGGCTTGCTCGATGGGGGAAAATCACATTATAGCATAAGAATTTGGCTCATGCGCACTTTTACATGATTAAAAGACATTTTTGCCATAATGTAATGACCTCAATTTTGTGTGGCACCTATCTTCACCAGTGCCACAAAGGCAAAATAATGCACCTACAATCATGTGACAGTCACCCGTCCGGTACATGGCAGACCTGAATAGATTTGGTGGGAGTCAAAGTGATTTCCCTAGTAAGATCAAGGGTGGGAATTACAGTGTTTTTCCCTGCTGTGGACTGTGGGTGTGACTATTCTCCAGGCTGGGCCTTCAGGGAGCCACAGACCCACTGCCTGTGTTCTGCAGCATCCCCGGGCTAAATGTCACAGGAGAGTAGAGCAAACACAAACACAGTGCTTGTTTGGCTTTAATTTGATGGAGATTATACCACACAGAGACCCAGGGGTGATTTAATATTCAATCACGAAGCCAAATTTATAAAGCAGATTTCCTGAGAAAATGAGAAGCTGGAAAGCGCTGGGCAAACTATAGCATTTTCAAAATGCTTTGAACCATCATTACTGTCACCAGTATAGTGCCTCACCCATATTGTTGATCATGGATCTTAGCATGCTTATTTTTGCCAAGAAAAATATTCATAGACAACAGACTGGCGAATGGATTTCATTTAATTTTTTTTTCAGTGAGCGAGAGATTTTTAATTACATGCCAATGTTATCTTGGGCTAGCCATAATCAATATGTTCTGTTGAACATACAGCAATTACAGTGACATCTGTCTTTAATGAGTTTAGTCCTTGACCCATATGTGTCATTACCTTTAACAGCTTGCATAATTGCATTGTAAATTGTCAGCTATGCTTTTGAGTTTCACTGTAGCATTTCTCATTTCAAAGAAGAAAAAACAGACATCTAAGAGAGAAGGACTAAGGCAGCCATTTTCTCGAAAGGAGCGACATATTCTCAATAAAAAGACAGGGTATGACAGCAGCCATTATGTCTCTAAATATCCACTACCAATACATTAGTGGGCACACAACAGGGACTTTAGGTAGTAGACACAGCACAGGACATTTGTCTGATTGGGATGTGTTCATGTCCTATACAGAGTAATACCAATATCGCTATGTAACCTCAATTGCGCCACAAAAGTATTATTAGTATAAATGGGATGTGGCTAAAAGTATTAGCATTGAAATTTACCCTATATACTACACGAGTGTCGACTTAAAAAAAAAAAAAACCTTGAATGTACATCTTCACTTGCTGTGAAGGTTTTTACCTGATATGAAGTTGTAGGAAGTGCTTTGTTTAAAGTCAGCTTCTGTTCGTCGGGAGGATTGGCTCGTACACGTTTCCGCACACCTTTCAGCCGTGAATTCAGCAGGGTCATCCAGCAATTACTGGCAGTTTCTGCACTCGTCGCTACGGGTGGAGGAGTGTGGACGGGCTGCATCAGGAGAATACTGATGCTGAGCGCAGCAGGGTCCCAACAGGTAGCACACGGTTGACATGTACAGATATGATATTGCTGGATATTACACCAGAAGAACTGCTGATGTGCAGGTCTGGCTCCAGGGGGAGACTATATCCTGCAGATATATCTTCTTTCATTAGGCCAGTACATCAGTGACTGATATGATCAGGACGTGAAGGCCCTGTCATGTGTGGGGGTGGGGGTAGAGGTAGAGGTAGGGGGAAAGATAGCACCACTGCCTGGGTCAGGGCACTGATCTGTTTAGGATCCCCAGTCGATGGTCATGGCAATGAACTATGGGGGAAATCAAACCGCACTGGCTTAAAATTCTGCTCTTTAAGTGCCAGCTGTATCATGGCTCCAAATATTATGGGAGGAGTAGGAAAAAGAGGAGGGAGGATTCAGGCATTGCCCAATGGAATAAACAAACAAAGCTGCAAATATTGGCACAGCTGTCAGCTGCAAATATCTGCACGTCTTGCAAAGAATTGCCCAGGTCAAAAATCGATATAAAGAAATGGACTCAGCAAAAACAAATGAACTCCAGTGGCCATTCAGACCTGTTTTTTTTTTTTTATAGATAGTAAATATGAGTTTAACCCTTTGAAAAAAAACTTGGAATATACAGACAAAGAAGCAGGTAATGCAAGGATAAAAAGGTGAAAGCAGCATGGAAAAAAAAGGTTTTGTATTCCACCTAGTGATTTTTTTTTGATTGATTACTTTCAAATACAGCACTGAATATGAGTTATGACAAATGAGATATACTGATGTCACATGATGAGACTCTACAGTGTCACCTCTACACGCTCTCTCCTTCTTCAGCTAAGTCCCATCCGGATTTGGAAGCGGCATTCAAATGCATCATCACTTTGCTCTTTTCCGTCTCCCCGTTCAGCAGCTCCCTCTCAATAATTGCACGATACACTAATTTCATACCACTGAAGAGCAGAGGCAGATGCCGGCTGGAAAGCTGTTATGGCAGAGAGAAATCTGCATCTGTCTTTCAGTGCTTACAATGTGAGTTTGAAACATCAAATCACCAACTTTTATACCAAAGGCATTTTGGAGGACATATGCTTTAGCACCGTCTGTAAGAATGTTTCTTCCTCTTGCTATTACATCATACTTTTCCAGCAAAAATACTAAATATTTTTACAAAAAGGAAAAAAATAGCATAAAGATAATAGGTTACAGTACACATTATATTGCATTATACCCATTTACATCGTAACTTTCAATTACAATGTAGTTACTGTGTAATGGCATGTAGCTACACTCCAGTCACATAATTATTTACAGTAGGAAACTCATTTTCTGCATCCTACAAATAGCTCTTACACTGTAGTTAATTTGTAATGTCATGCAGTTTTCAGCGAATTAATACATGAATAAATTTGACCCGCATCTGCTACTGCAACACAACAATCAAGAATACACAGCCGTACTATGATCTTAGAAATTTTATTACCCTTATCAGTACAGTAAGACATTATCATTATTATATTGAGAAGTGCTATTTTAGGCCAGCAATTTCAACAAGAAAAAAAAATCAATAAGGGCAAGAACTAATAGAAAATGAAAGAGGAAATGCAATAATAGGCTAGTGAAATGAAAAAGTAACAGATTAATAATCTAAACTATTACTAAATTATCTTGTGTTATATTCCCAGCACTATGCTGAATACCAGCATACCATTGCATTGTTTTGCTTGTTGGTTTGTCTTCTCAACACTGAAGAGATTTCTGTATCAAGTCTGAATGTGTTCAAAGTGAACACTCATTCCTGTGCTCTTAATAAAGCACATTAATACTGCATGTGCACTTTGAAGAAGATCACACAGCGAGCAGATCCCTGCTCAGAAAGCTCACCGTTTCCTTCCTGCTTGTTGAGGGGTGAGCTTTTAGCCCTTCTCACTGTCACAGCTATTATGGGAATTCCAACGGCTTTTTATTATTAATGAGAGAAGGAACAATGTATGCGTATCTTATCAATGCTCAGATAACTTCTCCCCTCTTAATTCCCACTGACACAGAGCTTATCATGTGGGAGCTCCCTCAATTAGAAAGCTGCTTGCCGCACAAAGACAAATAAACAGACGCATTGATCTTGCTTTGTTAGATAACCTTGGCAAATTGAAAGAATAACAGGGACGTAGCTTGTGTAATGTGTAGCTGATGATGGGGAAGAATACTTTTGGAGACGAGAATACCACTTACCTCAAAACAAGTCCAGACTTCCTGATGACTGTATGTATGGGAAGAGTTATAATACACCAGCTGGTGATGTTTAGATGAGTTCTGCACCTTATTTACTAGCATGGGCCCTTGTGCTCTGTATTCAGACAGAGTTATGAATGTCTAGCCATTGGAGGCACAGGGTTTGATTTACATGCAGACTCTGGGCACAACTCTTGCCACATGAGCGTGGCTCATGATTGATGTCAGTGCAATTACTTTCACTTGATCAGCATTACTCTGTGTCTTCCAAAGCTCGCTTGGCTGTGAGTTACTGGTGAAGAAGACAGTCTTAAGCAAAAGTGCTTTTTTATGATTAGCATCTATCTCTCTCTGGAAAGATAGACTCCACTCAGAGAGAGTGGGGTCTTCAGCCCTCCTCAGGCTCGTTGGACCAAAAACTGTAATTAAGTTCAAGTTCCAATTAGGCATATTCATAATTTTATCATTTTAATGCCTCTTAATTGACAGACTGAAGATACTTGTCACAGTAGCGAAAGGGAATGTAGAACAACCCACATTAGGTCCATGAAATTATCAATTTTCCTTCATAATCCCTTTAAAGTAGAAATGAAAGACACAGGATTGTTGATGTGAAATCATTAACTGACACGTGAGCTCCTTGCATTTTAGTTGCATAACGTAATTGATTTAACATACCTGACTTCAAGCATTTCAAATTAAATATTGTAGGAGAATGCTGCCATGGTGCAAACATCACTGTAATAATTGTAATAACTCTCCATAAAACCCACTTTAGTTAGCTTTTTTTGCACACATATTCAGCCGTTTCATATTCATCTGTTTGACACTGCAGCAGAAGTAAATAGTCAGTCACATTTTGCTTCTGATCACAATATCCACTAGCAAAGACTTTATTTCACTGAATACTCAACAATTTCATTGACTGCCACATTATACCTCAGGCCAGCTGGAGCTGTTTCGACAACAAATTCACCTGGGCCAACAGGTCAGTGACACGCTAAAGGCTGATCTATATTGTTGTTTTTTTTTTTCCTAGACCCTAGTGCTTACTCCCAGCTAGGTTCATGTATCATCGAAAGATCATGCTGGAAAATAAACCTTTCCCTTCCATGGTATGCATCTGATGAGCATTTTATCAGCATAATTTGCAACACTATTTTTGCCTTGGTTTTCCCAGAGCAGGAATAACAAAACCACGAGAGGGCTTCTTTCATCGCAACAATGTAGCAAGCAAACGCACACGCTTAGCAAGCAACCTCACTCATTAATTTACCAACAAAAAGAATAAAGGCAGGCTCATGCAATAGTTGGGTTCAACTCTTTTGAGTAAGTGTTCCAGAGTCAGCAGCACATTAGCAATAGATACTGACTTGACTAGTTGACATCATCAAGGCAGTTCAGCGGAAATAAGACTTCAGTTTAAGCCAGTGTGGGAAGTTTGAATCAGTTCACTGAGATGTGTGTAAAAGGGAACTACTGTGTAGGATGCAGGCAAGGACTGAGCAAATTGTTGAAGTTCCAGTTCTGTGTTTGATCAGCACAGTGATGTTTTATATAACCAAACTTATGAGTAACTTGATGTCTTGCAGTGGCAGGACAGGAATTATGTTTTTCTTACCTGCTCTAAAATAATCACCTTTGTCGTTTTGTTGAACCAGATTTCTTGACTATTAATATAGATGACAGTCACAAATATGGAGCTGATTGAGCAGAATCTTGACACTCAGACCAAATGAAACTTTATTTTATCCCTACAACAGTTTTGAGAAACATTTGTTTTGCATTTTAGCCAAATCTTGTGGGAAGAGGAATTACAAAAAGGTACAGTAAATCTGTACATGAAAAGGATAAAAATATCTTTCTGTGGATTCTGGAGGTGCTGAATCCTGTCTCAGACAGAGCAAGCTCAGAGCAGCTCATTAAGTTCATTGTGTTATAGAATTACGGGATGAATTATTCCAGTCCAGTCAGTCTTGAGAGAAAGCACTCAATTGTGCATTTAAGCTCAAAGGTACAAGCTTTCTAAAGCAAGGGAACAGTACTCCTTACAGCACACACAATGGCCTGGACTCATTCCTACCATGAAGGGTTTGTCTTGAATTGCCATTGATTTAAGGTGTTGTGGGTATTCATACGTTTGACTGTTAATGGGCCTGATGACTGATCCTGAAGGGTGAGTGGCTCAGACTACAATGGGCAATGGCTAAGAGAGAAGACCTGGTTTGTGACTTATCAAACTGTAAATTAAACACTTACCACACCAATGTGAAGTGATTTTGACAGTAAGAGTTAAACAAAGGAACATATTTCCAGTAGCTTTACTAGCATCACCTTCATTTGAATACCTGCTTTGAGTGCTGCTGTGCTAAATAAACCCAGTACTAGCATCTAAGTGCTGGCACCACAATGTCTGGTCCCCACAGTAGAATTATAAGGGTGTCTCTCACTTTTCATATGGTATGTTCTACACAGCATGCTTCAGTTACAAAAAACATCTCTGGGATCAGCGGGGTGCTTCTTGCCACCCTGCCACCATATTGCTCTGTGTGTGCACGAGCGTGTGTGTGTGTGTGTGTGTGTATGTGTGTGTGTGTGGGGGTGAGTGAGAGAGAGAGAGAGGGAGAGAGATTGGATACTGACTCATGCATGCAGCACATTCCACTTATCAATCCACTCCACATATCATCCTTAATTACGGTTTAGTGAGTTAAAAGAGGATTCTGTACAAGAGGAAAAAAGTGATACATCCAGCTGGAAGCAGAAAAGTGTTGTCTTTAGAACAGAGTGTAAATGTGGAACAGCAATCCACCAGGGCTGTACACATAGCAGTTTCATCTGCAACATCATGGACAGTTAGTGACAAGTTTAAATGTCATTTAAGGACTGGAAGTAAAGGTTGCAAGGAAACCACATGGGGTTCAGGCTGAAGACTGTGTGGTTACTTTCAGCTATGGTCAAGAGTACATCTAGATGTATAAGACATGCTGACAAACATATTGCAAAAATTAGAGCTAATACAAAAAATGTACACATCTAGAACTAATACCTTATGTGTGCGTGTGGAAATAAACTGTGGGAATATAAAGGTATGGTTAAAGGTTTTTTATCACCCATCCAGAGACTGTGTACAATAATGGTGTCAAGGTTGAAATGTTATGCAGAAGCCTTCATTTGCAGCCATAATGAATATGGCTGGACATGGCCAGGGACTAATACCCATGGCAAGCAGTTGACACACTTGCACATATAACGCTTAGCGTGTCATATGTGAGCCACATATGTGACTGTTGTGAAAGGTGTTTGAAATAACTGAAATATTAAAAAAAAAAAACAGTCACCATAATGGCAGTGGCCTTAGACAAAGAGACAAATAAAACTATTTTATATGTTTTAGATGTGTGTGTGGTATTGAATATTAACAACATTTAATAATGTTGTCAAGAAAGAAAGTATTGTCTGATAAAAACCTGTGCTGCATAAATTAATGCAGAGTTCTTGTGAGCCTGGAAGCCCTAAATCCCTGTTTTGGAGAGACCCTTTGTATCCTTTAAGATGATTTACCACCATGTGAATGCCTCAACATAACTAGGCCATATCTTCAAATGTGTTTTCACAAACATATATTAAAAGCCAGCATCATTTATGAGTAAAATACAGGGGTCTGTGGATGTTGTACTTCCTGCTTTATATTTGACAGTTCTTCAAAGGAGCCATCATAAACAAGAATGATATAATTTAAGAAGAAAACAAAATACTAAAAAATCACCAACAGAAGAACGATATCTTGTCAGTCCCCGGAAGCATAATTGATATGGATGGTAGAAAATGAATAGAATTAAATGACAGTCATCAACAAATACTGCAATCACTACATGCATACTTGATATGGGACAGTCCAAGTGAAAAAAAAGCTCAATATTCTGTGAAAGTCAGAAGAAGGACCTTGGAAACACTTGAGACAGGCCTTTTAACTAGAAAAAAAGCCATTGAACATGCTGTATGTGAAGAGCTTTGTTTGGCCCTGAAAACTATGTAAATCAAATGTAAATTTTTATATTGATTTCAGAAGAATACCTTGAGTATTCTGTTGTTGCAATCAACTGATAACCTTTGGAGGTTCTGGTGGCAAGACAATGACAGGCATCATGGGGTTGAGAAAATGAGCACGGCTGGCTTCTGAAGTCATTTTAATTAAACAGGCCAGTCTCTGGAAAAGCTAGACACTGTGAGTGCAAAGTGTTTTGTATTGACAGAATTCATGACTCAGTCTTAATGTCCATTTGAAATGCTGTATTTGCCCACTATTAAATCCATGCTCATTAAGATGTTGCCTTTTAAAAAGTCCTACTTGTGTCCAGTTTGAGGGTCACTGCTGTGGTTGCACCACCCAAAAATATAGTCTAGTAACCAACCACAACTAAGTAAAACCACAAGAGAGAAAGACCAGAGGAAAAGCACTAAACATGTATTCGTAAAAACGTTGCCCCCTCCATACCCTCAGTCATCAATGAATGAGTGAAATGAATTTTCAACTACACTGTCAGTGTGATGGTTTTCTCACAACAGACATTCCATTTAGTCTGAATCTGAGTCTGAATGGAAGCTGTTATTACAGAGGGGGGTATTCATCTAATTTAGCGCACTCTTTCCCTTCCTTTACAGAAAGTTCTAAGAGACAGATCTGGTTATTACAGACCTTTTCTGTAGTATGACAACAGTAGAGATCATTAAAGTGATATTTTGGAATGTTCAAAAAGGAGGAAGAGAACCATTAAGACGAACACCAGAAACAAACGGTGCTGTCCAGGCTATGCACAGCAGTAGTGTGGAGTAGTCTTATGGAAAGTGGCAGTTTCAAATCATAGGTGAATCCTGTCCACACTGCTACTGCTAACAATAACAACAACAACAACAACAACAACAACAACAACAACAATAATAATAATAATAATAATAAACAGAGAACCAGCTGATTTTCCAGTATCTAGAGCAGTATTTTCCAACATAGCCTGACTGAATGAAAAAGAGAACAGACAAAGCAAACAGTTCAATCTACAGAGCAACAGATCAATGTTTTTTTTTTTCTTCGTTTCCACTGAACCTGTCCTTTGTCCCAGGCTTGCATTTCATCTTTTCTGAAGGATTATCATTACAAGAAAAAAGTGAGATGCCTATCACTGCTTCATCCCCGGAAAGCTATATTATGCACAGTGAATTTGAATACAAGGAGTCAATTATTCCTTGACTCTGACTTAGATTCTGATTTGGGGCGTAGGTGTGCCGAATGAGATGGAAATGGAAGTCTGTGTTAAGGAGGACAAAGATGGCACTGAGAAACGTTTTGATTGCGCATCCCTTTTGTGTGGTTCATCCAACCGAGCCACACAGCAAAAAAAAGAAAAAAAAATCACATTCCAATTCTGTGATTCAAATTCCACCTCTCAGTCAACTGGCAGCTAATTGTCGGGTGATTAACATTGGAAAGCATACTAATTGCCAAATCCTCTTTCCTGTGCTACTGTTTTAATGCTCTGCCAAAGCCCACTCACCTGTGAGCATTGCTTCAATCCATCAAGCAGCAATAAAGCTCACCATCTCACACTGGCTGCATCAGGGAAGTGAACTGCGTGTATTTCTATTATCACAGCAGTGGGAAAAACAAATCAGAATAAGGCAATTCCTGCTTTTACAACAACACGTGTGCCTCGAGTCCCCGTATAGTGAACTGGATTGTCAGAAATTTAATTGTATTTTCCCACAGACCCAACGCTATAAACAAGGCTTATGTTCCTGAGCAGAGGCTGGAAATTGATTTTTTCCACAAAAATTGTGGAATTAAGCCACATATTCCTAAGATATTGACAGCAAATAAATACATTTTTTTTCCATTTAAAGATTCAACTTTGTGAACTACAGTAAGAATACAAAGGGTGGTGACACGCACTGCATGCCGAGACAGCGGGAACAGCATGGCGCTAATCATGGTCTCTGGACAGGTGTTAGCTTAATTAGGCAACAGGGCCAGCGATGCCGCACAGACGCTCAGAGGGTAATATAAATAAATCCCTCTCAGCCTCTGCTCCTCCTACGAGCTCCCTGAACAAAAAACATCAAACTGAACCAAACTAAACAACAAAAACAATCTTTTTTTAACTTCTCCACTTTCACTCACAGGCTCTGCTCTTCATTTCTTTTTCACACTCCCGGGCCCCGCCCCGCAAATCAGGATTTTTGTGTCATTGGGAATCGCATTGTCATGAATTGTTGTGCAGACAGGGAGAAATAAGTGACTAAAGGAGCCTGTCATATTTTGCATTCTTGCAAAGTGCCACACACCCATTTCTTTGCTGTAAGAAAAGTCTGACTTGGCACTGGTTCATGGTAAGAGCGGAGCGTCGGTCTGATGAGGGCTTGCGGGCCATGTGACACAGACCTCTTTCTGGAATCATAAAGCTGTGATGGATACCAGAGCTGATGAGACACATACAGGTCAAGTGCTACATTCATGAATAATTGAGTATTACAGATTCCTTTCTGTTCTCTCATGACAACAAAACCAGTGCTGCTGAATTCAACTGAAAACCTGAACCATTTCATACGGATTGAGATTTCAGATATATTCACAATTAGCAGATACAACACTCTGTAATTACACTTTAGGTGTTTGAAGCTATTCTGGTTTCACACTTACTGGTGGGTTCAGTGAAGGGTAATGTATTTATAGCAGAATAAATTAGCTGGAGTTTGGAAAAAAATTTGAAGGGTATACTTGTTCAGAGGCTCTGTGGAGATGAACAGCTGGAAGTTCCGGGTCTAAACTGTTGCCTTTATAAATAGGTTTGGACTGAGATGTGGGAGCTTTCAAAATATTAAAAGCAGTGCCTCCTAAGCAATAGTCTGTAATATAAGATCAGTCTCTTAGCACTTTTTGTAAAGGAAATGAAAGCATACACCCAATTAGGTAAATCCCGCACCCCTCTTTAATTATAATAACTATAATCATGATTGTGGAATTCTCCCAGCTCTCTGAATCTCCTGTAATATTGGGATCTATTCTTTTCTGGAGGAGGACCAGTCTCATCCATTTTAATACTGGAGCTTCTAGTGGAAATTAAGCATTTTGCCACTTCTGAATAACATGATTTACTGACTACAAACAAGGGCAGTGTTGACAACTGAGAGTTAATAAAGAACGCCGCTGTGCGAGGCCCCACCTCGCGTGTTCCCACACCTCAACCACTGCGTGGAGAGACTGGAGACCTGCAGAACAGGGCTGCTACAGGACCTTGGACAGCAGTGGCTTCACTCCCAGGCAGAACTCAGCTGCATTCACTTTGTATGTGGCCCAGGTGTTGCTCATTGCCTGCTAAAGGCTAAGAATGAAGGCTTGCTGTTTTCTGCCTTTGTGGGAGTGGGGGTAGGACACAGCTGCTGTGTGGGAAACTTCCTGGACTCCAGCCTCTTTAGTCCTTGCCGCGAGGTATTTTCTTGGGATTACTTGTTCCCGTGATTTGTTCCCCATTTTGGACTTCACCACAGACAGGAAATTGAACAATGCTCTCAATTCTACATACTATCTAACTTTTACACTCACAATAAAATGTCATCAGTTTTGCAACACAGAAAAGCTTGTTGTTTGGGTGCATGCTATGCATATTATTAGGATGGCACAAACTTTGCTGGGAATCTGCACAGAGCACAAAGTCGTTCAATGTAGAAACAGGGGGCTTTTTCTCGCCTGCATGATTAAGCATAGGCTGACTCACAGGCACTTCAGCAAAGATGGCAAATTGTGGAAGGAAAATAAATAACAGAGAAATAAAGCAACCTGTTACTTATGGGATGCAATCACTTTAATGCATGCAGTTATGGGCACACCTTGCAGTAAGAGCTTTTCATTAGATTTCACAAACACAAAAACATGTTGAAAAAAGTGTGGTTTAGCAGGGACAGTTCCCTCCACACCTAATGACTCCATAAATCATGCAACCACTTCTGCAAAGACTGTGCAGCCTCTTGTGAGGATACAGTATTAATGTTCAGAGTGTATTGGCAAGGGTTTTGCCATTTAATAACTGAGTGCTAAGCTCCACCCCAATTCACTCACCCTTTCGATGGAGGAAGACTTGTTGATGCTTACTCACATCATTTTACTTTTCCAGTTCTTCTTGGGGACTTTTTCTGGCCAAGCCCCAATGGAGAGCTATTTAGTTTGTCTTACACTGGTATTACTGTATTGCATCCAGGTGTAAATGGACCCCTGAGCAAATCCTCATGATGCACAAGAAAGACAAATCACTTGTTTGCTTTCTAGCGACAGGCTGTGCTGGTGCATTAAGACATTTTAAATAGGAATTGATTTGGAGGAAAAAAAAGAACGCCAGTGGTGATATTGGAATAACAGCTAAAATAAGCAGCTTTATTCCAACTTTATTCTGCCGGCTTCTATTTTCTAGCAAAGTTAAAATGAACAGGATTTTTCACATTTTAACTTATGCCCACATTCACAGCTTCACTATGCTGATAAACTCCAGGCTCAGGGAGCCGGAGCCAGGATGCAGTCTCGGGAGGCGCGTTTCTGGTCCGCGCTATAGGGGTTGGCCAGTGACTCTAATGTTCTGACTGTGGAGGGTTGCTCGCTCCAGCAACGGAGTGCAGGAATCCGCAACAGCTGTAACTGGGATTAACAGGTGAGCAGACGCTGCAGGGCAGAGAGGTGTGATGGGGATGTAGCACGTGACGATAGGCTGCAAATGCAGGACAGCCATCCCTGTTGCTGCCCAGTAGGCCAGCACCAGACATCAGCATCTAATTTAAGATGGGACCAGGAGACGGGTGAGGGGAATGAGCAGAGGAGCACTGTGATTTTTCCAAGTAGGTTGTAGGCAAGAGCAGCGGCAGCATTCTGGATAAGAAGAAGAGGGCTGCTGCTGAGAAACCAGGGAGTAAAGCAGAGAGGCCAGAAAGTAAGGCATTACAATAGTCCATGTGGTAGGACACTATGACCCAAACAAGGAACTGAGTCATATAGGAGGTAAGAAACGTGGATCTTTTGGATGCTGCAGAGAGGTCGCTGACGCTACATTCTCAGGGGAGGACAGTTTGATGTAGTGACGCACTAGGCTTATCGGTAGGAGATGCAGACACTAGTGTGAGCATGGCGGGTGAGGACTTAGCTGAGAGGTAGGGTAACTCAGCACTAGCAAGGTTAAGCTTTGGAAGACTGTAACCCATTCAGTTTGAAACATGATGAGCCCAACTGTCGTTAACATTTTGTATGGTATTCGTGTTGGGAAAGGAATACTACGGACCTGTATCGGCTTAAACAAAGAATGTATCACACTTCACACTGTGTACTTTCATAAACATCTTTCACCACCCACAGTTCAGTGGTTATTTTAGAAAGAAAAACACACACACCAGTATGGCCTTCTGTGTGAAATGAAATTTGACTTATTGGATTTTTTTTTTAACTTGATACATTTACAGTATTTTATTAAACACATCAGCAGTACAAAGGACTCGGAGGCTCTCTGCTGCAGTGTGTCAGGAATGCCTTGGAGTATACCTCTTGTGCTGATGGCCTCTGCACTTTTCCCCGTCTCTGAGCATATTGCAAACTCGCGGGCCGGATGGGTATTCCCAGGGCGGGACGCCATCTCTCTCTGCCCAATTGACAGTTTAATTTTAAATCTCGCCAGGAGTCACAGATGGTAATATCCAATATACAGTGCGTGTCCCCCTGTTACTTATTCAAATGATGACAAAACAAAATGTGACAAAGACAGCGCTGACCCCCCTGTAGAGGGACGGAAATTAAATTTCATTCTGATTAATTGCGAGAGGGGCAACGAGTTGGAAGGAAGTGTCTGATGCTGGCTGACAGGAGACGTGGTCTGACAAACTAGACAAACCCTCCCCTCCTGTGCTGAGGGAACAGAGTATTTACGATTGAACAAGGTGCTTCACATGCATACTGGTAAAGAGCCAGAGTGTTTTTTTTCCCACACAGTCATAACCCAGGCACTCATGACAAAATCTACAGAGATGCTGTTCCATCTACAGCAGATACAACCCATTGTCTCCATGGGTTTGTTTTTTTTTTTTGCATTATAGTTCACTGCTCTGTGAAGCGTACCTCACTTTCCAGTGATCTAAGCCAAAAAATACATCTTGGAGTACCGTGACTTCATTGAAGCTTCACAGATAGCATGATAACACACAAGGTGACATGAGAATGACATTCATTACATACAGACAGGAGATGTAATTTAGTCCACTTTAGTGCAGGTCATATTGCTTTAGACAAGTTTAAACCTTTTTGTTGGCTGTACTACATATCTCTGATTCTGACTGTAGCTGGGAAACAGAACATATCATACGTAGCATAGCGTTGCTTATTTTCAAATGAGGTCGTATGACATCAATACCCATAATTTAAGATCAGAACTTAAATACTCCTGTCTCTCGAAACATGTTTAACACATACAATAATAAAATACATAATGATAATACAATACATATTTGTGCAGGTGGTCGAAACGTTTGTTTCAATTCTGCCATTTTAATTGTCAGACAGCAGTGTGTAGTGAAATGGCTGGTGATGGGACAACATCTTGACCATCTCATTAACAACTGCTACCTTTATTACCTCCAGTATGAGAGCCAATTAGTATAAATAATTGGTAAGGCTTTCTGTAAAACCATCACAACATTTTTTTGTCACAGTTAAATTTATAACAATATCAGACAGGAAATACAGAGCAAACAGCAAAACAACGTGTGCAAGGAGCACTTATCATTTTTAACTGCTGTTAATTGAACCTCATCAGTGAGAGTCATTAAATTTTCAGACATGTCTTTGAAAAGCACAAAACCAAAACTGAACAAATGATGTTCCCTCGTGTAGCCCACAGAAGCCTTGTCGTTTAGAAAAAACCCACAAACCAGCTTTTCAAATCAGTCCAGCAATTTGACAATTGTCAAACTTGCCTTTCTGAGTTAGAGAGTTGGTTCTCCTCTCTTTTATATAAAAGTAATGGCAAGAATTGCTAAGAATTGTGGGTTAGAATTGCCACTCACATTAAGAGATTCCCTTATTACAGGCTTTCTCTGTTGAAGAAAAATAGGCCTATACTGCCTAATAGTCTGGTCAGGTCTGGTCACTTGATAAATACTACAAATACAGTTGACCTATAATCTTTATGTGAACAGATCACTGCAGGACTAAAACTCAAACATCAATTTGAGTGTCTTCACAGTTTTCACATTTCAAAAATAATTACTTTTTAAGGGTAATCCACAATCTTGATGTGATTTCAGGTACCAGGCAAGAACACAGATGGCAGTGTAACAGTGTGCTACTAATATCAAAGCAACCAGAAAAATGAAACTCCAAAAAAGAAGTGAAGCACTTCTGCCTAGACTGCTTTTGAGAAAAAAAAAAAAAAACATTCATTCAGACAATTCAGAAGCACATTACATATTCCTTTGTTGTGCAAAAACAACTTGAGTATCATCAGAGTGCTGTTGGTACCTAATTGAACGCTTTTGTTGTGATATAGCCTCTTTGAAAGGAAGAAAAGAGCAGGGGAAAAAAAAAAAACTCAACCTAAATCGCAAACATCTGAAAGCGAAATGTTCCCTACCTGAAAGGCCACTGATGATTGACAGAAAGAGAAGTGGTTTCCATGGTAACCCCATCCTTGGTCTTGAGGGTATCGTGTCCCCTTTCGGCGAAACTGTTAGCAGGTCTGGTTATTCTTCATTAAAGCTGTACCTACAAAATAAAGTGGCAATGGTGAGTGGTGCTTTTGAAGGTGTACCTGCCTTGTGTTGAAGGGGTGTTTAAAGACAGGGCCTGCCTTTTGGCCCTGGTGGCAATTAAACGGGGTCGAGGTGCCAAACCGAAACGAGAGCTGACAACTCAAAAAGTGAGCGGTGTCAAGCAGGAAAAAAAGCCCCCTTTCTTTCTTTCCTCCTCTTCACCTTGTTACAGCATTATACGGGCAAAGTTTGCTGTGGGAGGGGAATTTTCCAGGTCGCAGCATCCAAGGTGACCACAGCAACTGGGAGGCTGGCTTCATCCTCCAGCATTGCGAGCTACCTATCAACCTTGACTGTGCTTCAAGGCAGTATTCATTCAACCTGCCTGATGTTAAATGTTGGGGGGGGGTTATTACATTGTTCAATGCCAAATTGTAAGAATCTGTTTTTTAACAACATAAAGGTTTTTTAACTGCTCAACAGCTCGTGTCCCTCCATGTTGATGCTGAAGGTAGTACAAAGCTGGTGCTCATTTACAAGGAGTGAGATTAGGGGAGCACTGCAGTTCTCTGTGGGAGACAGAGATTGAGAACAGCACGCACAGATGTCCAGGGGGAGTCACCCTCAGTTAATTAGTAATTCCACCTGCCTTCACTTCACCTTAACCTCCTACGTTGCCCTCACCAACAAAACATTACCTGCAATTAACTCAGTTGTCCTGAATTTTTTTCACCGCAATGCTGAAGGTTACCGTGTATTAGCTTTTTAACACTTCAGTTTAACTAAATTTTCCATTCAGTTTGAAGCATTTAAATATGACAGTGTCATATGCACAGAAGTGACCAAAAATGTAGTTTATTCATTTCAAGTTAATGTAAAGTGAAAAAATTCAGATATCAAGTTTCATTTATGTTTTATCTTCACCAGAGATTTATTCTGCTGATCAATAAGAAAAAACAAATACAAATATGCAAATACTAAAACAAATGGCGGAAGAGAGAAAATGCCCATTAAAACCAAACATTTGCAGCTATTGGATTCAGATATTTTTGTTGAAGATGAATGGCTAACCAAATGAAGTTCTCACTGAAACAAACTTTCCTACAAAGAGAAACAGCAAAACCTTGTCCAGATGGTTTTACAACAAAACCAAAGTGGCAAAGAAACCTTTTCAAAAATCTGAATATAGACTTCAGCAGCCTACACAGTATGGAAAATCAATCACGTGCCATTTTTGCTTTGCTCTTCGCTCTGAATTCTGGGAAAATTAGAACTCTCTGGGAAGTAGGGAATTCTGGGTAATAACATGCCTGTAAATAACAGCATATTTGCATTTGAAATGCCAGCAAAGAGCTAAATTACACCAAGCTAAGCCCTCTTTGCCAGTCTTTACAGCTATCCTACCTAAGAGTGTGAGTAAGCTGATGTCATTATCACCACAGACTCTGAGACAGCGCTGGGTGTGTGTGCATGCACACCTCCGTGAGTGAGAGGAGGAGAGAAAGAGACAAAGAGAAAATATTACTAATATGTGGATGTATGGATACACTTTTCAGAGGATTTGTAGGCCCCGTGATGTACTGTAGTTAATGTAACCTAGCCCTCCATAAATTTTTGGACAAATCAAGATCTACTGGGAAATCAGACATTTTTCTACTGAGCTGAAAAGTGAAATAGGAGGTGCTGAGGCAATATAGTATTTAGTATTTGCCTTACTCGTAGTTTTATTCCACTTCTGACTACTGCACTGCATTACATTTAAAGTATATTTAATCAATCTCAGCTTTTTGTTACATCATTCTTTGAATGTTTTTGTCAAAGGCTCATTTGTTTATATGTCCTTTGAAGGAAATTTAAACTTATGAGTTTGGTAGGATAAACAAACTATAAGAGCCTCATAAGTACAGATTAATGGAGTAGATGTGTTCAGTCTTTACACCCAACGAAAGCAAGAGTAATTTAAGCATAGTGAGACCTAAAAAAATCACCATAACATTTTTAAAACAGCTGTACGGTATTGTATTAAAAATTCACAACTCGCCACTGGACAAAGACCACTAAATTCAGTTCTGTTCATGTGCCGTAACTCATGGTCATTTTGAATGTGACATAACTGTAGTGGTCATTTTGAAAATTCCGCAACTGTTATAGTCACTTTGATTGTACCATTACAATGGATGAGTGAGTGACAGAGGATGTTTACCGGATGGTTAGGGCACAACAAAATTATCCATTAATAATGGAAGTTGTTCTGGGATCACGAACATTGACTGCAGGAAACCATACCTTCCCCATTAAATCCAAGCAAGAGTTTAAATTATAGACATGAGTTATTGATCTCCCCAGGAGATCTCACCATGTTAACACCTGATACCCTTAACTGCCCAACAGATAAGAGGGTCTATAATGCAAAGATCATCAGGGATCAGCCATGAACCTCATATTGAATAGATGAATAAATCTAACATGCTGGATACACAGATAACTGTACAACAGGCATAAGTGTAATATATATATATGTATACATGTATGTATATATACATATAATAAGCAGATCCATATATATATATGGAGAACAGTGTTCACTTTGTTCCAACAGTCACACAGTGTAGTTAGTAAGACAAATTTCTATAAATGGGGAATCACTATTTCTGTCAGTCTATTATCTTCCCCGGCACTCTCCAAACAGACACAGATGGCAGTTGGTTCCAATGGTAACGACTGACACTGGCACTTGAACCCCCTTCAGTCCCACTCAAACTGGCACTGTCACTATTCCTAGACTAAAATAACTAAATCATAATGCATGCTGAAGATATGAGCCATTTAGACAAAGAAGAGTTACCTTTGTAGTCTGTCATTGTCTGTCATTCCCATGCATAGTAGTTTAACAAAAGCTTTCAGTATCATGTGATTTTTGCCTTCTCTTGCATGCATGCTTGCAATTTAAAAATTAGTGCTTGGCGCCTTTAACTTAACATCTGATTTTCCAAACCTGACATACACTGAAATGGACCATTGTGGACTGATTTTTTTTTTTAGTTGCAACATCTGATGTAAATAATATGAAAATCAATGCTAATATATGCTGAATAAGAAAATACGATAAAAGTATTTCCAAGTCAGTGTCGAATATACTTCTGAGTTAACCATGGTCACTTGCATTTGGGTCATTTCCTGTAGGCTGTAGCACTTCTATTTCTCTGCATTTATTAATATATGATGCATGTTTTTAAATATATTCTTCAATTTTTATTTTTTCCAGATTATTGCAGACAAGGCAGATGGTGGAGAAAGCTGAGGCCATGGGTACATGACTCAATTTAGGAGGTGGGAAAGTGGTAGAGGAAATGCACAAAGGACTGTTGAAAGCCTGTTTATTGCTTTCAGAGTTTAATTTTAGTTTATAGGCAGCCTGCTACTCATCAAATGAACATATTAAGCCCCCATCATTATGGCAAAGTTCTTCTATGGCAAAATAATATGTCTAAAATTAAATCATATCTGAAAGTGTGAACAGGTGCAAAATGTCAATGCCTTATTTCATTTTTACCAGCCTCCAGACCCTAATATTTCAAATTTCCTGGACCAATGAAAAAAAGTGAAATGCGAGCAGTCCGCAGCAGCGTGAAGACAATATGTCACAAAATCTCCCGCTGCTGAAAAACGGTATGTTCGCCAGATGAATAATTCAGTTTCGATGAATGGCCCCGGTTGCACCCTTGGAGGTGTTGAATTATTCGGAAACATGTGCTCGAATTCATCTTTCATGGGTTTATTTATTTTGCCACGGCCTGCGGTTGGCTTGCAGGGATGAGGCCTCCTTTGTGCAATGAATAAGTTCGGCCTTCCGTCCGCTCCATCTGCACTTCATCTCACTTGACTGGGCCACATGAACGGAGCCTGTCAGCCAGTGGTGTCCCCAGTCACTCATTTTCCCCGGCGCATCGAAGCTGCACGGACATAAGAACGAGGGATGAAATAAAAAAAAAGAGAAAGCAACATTTTAGTCAGCCTCTCTTAATCGGACGAGCAAATCATGAAATGAGAACTGAGCTTTGCATTTGCAGAATCTGTCAGCGTGAGGGGGCAGGCGTGCTTCGTTTCGAACCCGGGCGGCTCTCGGGGAGAGCGCCGTCTGAGGAGGTTAAATTGGATCAATGAGTCATGCCGTTGACAAGACGAGTCTCCTTGCTTTCCCGACTGCCATTCTACACCGAGGCTAGCGTGACCCTTGTGAGTATTTCTATTGTTTGGAAATCAGTGAGTGGGTGCAATCTAAACCAGACAGATTGAGCCGAACGCTCCTTGCTGCGCCTTGTCTGTTTATGCCGGTGCATTTTTCTTCCTGCAGGAGGCTTAATTTAAACATGGAGAGAATCAATGCAGACATCTGTATCAATGTCATGCACATATTACGCTGTTTGTATTCTGCAGCTAATCTACTGTATAGGAAATCTGTATAGGTACAGTCTGTCTCATTTTAATTAGCAAAAGTGCAGATCAAACATTGTCTTTCCGACCTGTGTATTCACGCTTAAAAGGCGAATTAAAGGAAGTTGTTGAATTACCACTAGATGATTACAAATTATCAGGGGACTATCTTAGGAATTCAAGAGATTTTATTTGAAAGAGGAGTTATTCAAAGGGAGAGGACATTATATTTGTAGAGTCAAGTTAGTGATCAGATATAATTCATAAACACGGGTAACATTTCCTTTAACAAAAATATTTACAAATTATAAGGTAAGGGGAAATGTAGTAAACAGGTTTTGTTAAAGAAAATAGTAATAGCGTGAGTATAAACCACAGTTTGGCATTTAGCATTATTAAGAGAAAGAAGGAGTTAAAGGCATTATGAATCTGTCATAGTGATGGGTTATACTCTTTTTCAGGCTCCCTCATTGGTTTGGCACAGCAGTTGCATTGTGGCTCGCTGTGTTTGGGATAGGGCTGTCTCTCCAGTCTTTTCTTTGTAGTCTGGACCAGGACACAGCAGTACACAGCTGGATCCCTTGCTCTCCATCCCTCTTTGAAGAGTCAGTCTGATACTTTTTCTTCTGTGGTTGCTTGTGGTATTCCTTGGTTGAACTCAGAGGCAACTCTCTGGGTATGGTTTAGCTCCTTCAGCTAAAGCTAAAGTTCATTAAAAGTCTCTATAACTGAGTTCCTCACTGAAGCTAGGATGAACAGTGGCTGGCACAGTCTCGCTCAGAGTCTTCCATCGCAAGCTACAAAGTCTTGGATTCTAGATACTAAGTTCACCAGATACCCGCTTCTTGTTCAGTAGGCAAAGGAAGCACTCATCTTGTGGTGAGGGCTGGGTCCCTTAGTAGAACCAGATCAAGGTGAGGAGATCTTCAAAAGGCTGGAAAATCTCCCAAGACTCTCTTCTGTATCTTTGGTGGATGTCTCATATAGGCTATTAAACAAGACCAGCATGGATCGGATGTGAACCAATTTCCAGGTTTCACACCTAAGAAAGTGAGATGTGACAGCTCAGACAAAGAAATTTTGAACACCCCCTTCACTACAGTACATTGTTCAATAACCTTACACAAATTATATCTTCAGGACAGACTGGTGGAAAGTCAACATCATATAGGTGACTCAGAGTGAACAGACCATTTATGCTAAGCAAAGGGTGCATGAAAACTGGTTGTAATGGTTAGCAGAATAGAGTGGTGCTTAGGGGCTGTGGCACTGTAGGCAGATGGTGTACTGATGTTTTACCCTTGAGCAAAATAAACTTAGCCTGAAAGTAAGTATCCAGCTTTATGTATAGATAATTATGGTACAAGAACTGTAAGCTGTGCAAATTCCCTTGGATGAGAGCATCTAGTAAGCACAAACAAATGAATGAATGTGTATGTTTGCTTGTGTCTCTGTGTCTGGTGACATGCCCTGAGGAATGCTGTGGCTGTACTACAGCATCATTATGACCCACAAAAGGGAGACTGGAGGTCTATGTAAGGTGAAATTTGGGCTGAATATCCCAAAGTGTCTGATTGATTTCTTAATTATACTCTCAACAGGGGACCTTGTCCAAGGGGCATCAACTCATGCACAAGAAACAATAGTGAGGAACATTTTCTAGCAATTTACACATTCTTCAGTCCATGAAATTTCCACCTCTCTACCCTTTTAAACTTCAAAATTGTGTTGAAGATTATATTTTTGTCATTTTTTTGTTTGACGATAAAAGGACTTTATGGAGGGCAACCTGAGGACAAAATGATAATGGCGGTCATACTTTATGAGTTACAGAACACCTACTGACACAAAAAGTCTCATCTCAACCAAGTCCTTCAAAATATGCCATCCAATAGCAACATTGCCTGGTTCATTTACAGCTGATTTATAAAAAAGGAAAGCAGGCAACCTCAAAATCCTCACTTTTGCCCCCCGCAAGAGGTGTTAACAAAGACACAGACCTTGTAATACATTTAAGTATATCCAGACCCAATTAATCTATCCCTCAAGGACACTGCATTTCAAAAAGGGAGGGTGTTAAAGGGAGAAAAAACACACGTACCAAGATCATCAGTGGACATGCACTTTGGTCTGGCTATATCTCCCTGGGGCAAACTGGATTACATGTCCAGTCCGTGCAAAAGGGATGCTCTGTTGGAAATGGGTGGAAAAGCGGACAGATGCTTTGGTTAACCTGGGCACTCTGACCACCTCCAGAGCTTTTGACTGGGAACTTTAGCGAGTCACTCAGGCTAAAGCAATCACCTGTGTATGTCCTGCTTCCTCTCATCAGACTTCACTGGGTGAGACTTGGCCAGTCACTCTCAACTGGCATCTTGAGAAGAAAAACAACCTGTTGCCTTGCTGCTAATTGTTTCAAAAGCGACACTAATTAAAACATGAATAGCTGATTCAAGGAAATGGAGGGCAATAATCATCACCCTTCTTAGCTCACGCAAGCCGGGCGCTGTCTGAATTTCTCATTAGTTCAAAAAGGCAGATCAAATGTAATCTCTCCCCAAAGGCACAGGGATTAATATGGTTTTGACCATAGACAAGGCCGGGGGACTAACCTCCGGTGGCTAGCAAAAGAGCTTAAGCCAGAATGATCCGGAGAAAGACCTCTCATATGCGCCAAGATCAATAACCTGGATTCCGCCCTTGTAGGGATACCTCTGCCACCCAATTCGGTACTGCCCAACAGTCACACACTCCGGCAGGGGGGAATAATGTAAACAGTAAACTTAGTATGAAAATACAGACTTAGAAATATATGTACAATACAGTCTCACAAGTACACTCTTCAGGGGTAATAATGTGTCCTGACCTGTGAAGAGCATTTGGGTGGGGGTCATAGTTCATTGTCACTCTTTAACTCTGCTGAAACAAAATAAATTAATAAAAGCAATCCCCAACTCCAATGAGCAGACACGAACATGTCTGTTCTCAGATCATCAGACACAGCTAAAGCAGACACCTTCCTTGAAAGACACATTTGTTTTGTTTGTTTTGTCTTTTTTTCCAGTTACTGCACAGCTGGTACCTGTGTTATCACCTCCACATAAAAGAACTGACAAATTAACTCTTTTCTTTTTTGCACAGAGAAAGAAAAAAGATTCTGAAGAGTGCAGAATATGTCTGACTGATTTCTGGCAGTTAGCTTTATACTCATATGGTGTGTACATTTGACCAGCAGGGAGGTGTCTGCCAGATTGCAAGGAGACTGAGCCACCACTGAAGGGCAGAGATGCTGTAGGTTCATGCGTTAATGACAGGTATAATTAACTCTGCCTTCAGAGAGACCCGAATCCTAATAGTAATTACAACCTGCATACAGACAATCTGCTGCGCTACTCTGGAAAGATCCACTTGCTACAAGTTAAGATGTAATATATCATTCTATATCCCCTTCCTGGCATTAAAGCAGAGATTTAAATAAGCTTGACTGAGTGTTATAGGTGAAAACACTATCTGAAGTGGCTTTAGGACAGACTTGAATAACATATGATTTCACATTAAAAGCCACCAGGGCCTGATGGCTAAAACCTCCATCAGCACAGGGCATTTAGTTCAATAAACAGATTAGCTGTTGTTATCAGAAAATCACTGTGATAATGATGACTCTGACCTAACTGGAATTCACAAGTTTCCTTCTGTCAGAGCTGTCTTTTAATGTTGTTTATATTAATTCATGCTTGATCTCTCTGATGTATTATAATTTTTTCTACTTCCCTGTTATAAATATAGTTTGCCAAAGTGACATGCATTTCAATGTCAGTGAACACGTTACAGCTGTCTCAAAAGGGACAGTTTTGAATAATCACGGAAATTTGAGTAATTTCAAACAGACAATCTATGTAAGAATACATGTTTTTCACATGCTGAGAAACGTGCATCTAAAAATCTGCAAAGCCATATATACATATGATGTATGCCTTGGGAATTTCACCTTAATCTGTCAGCGACTCAAACAAAGACTGACATTTGTCATAACAACACATTATGCCTATCTATTCCGAGTAAATTGATATCAATCACATTCTTATTAATCCACCTGTCAAAGGTTTGAGAACAATGCAGCGCTGAAACATTTAATAATCAAGGTAGGCTTTTCACTCCCTGGCTCCTCGGAAATGTGCTAATTGCAATGATGTGTATTGACGCCGTTTAATGAGGGACCTAGAGGGACCAGCTCATCAGCGTTATCAATGACTTCTCTGCAGTGCTGCCACTGTTAAATTGAATGTGAAAAATGGGAACAGGTAAGAAAGGTGATTAGTACCGGGAGGATGGAGAGCTCTTGGAGATGCTGCCCTGCCACTAAGGAGCGGCTGGCAGCTTGTGTTCTGTTCATTACCCACATTACCTACATGCATATTAATATCAGGTGCCATTTCCATTGATTTCCACTCAACACAAAGGAAAGGTTCATCAAACTCTGAGGTCCTGTTATTAAAAACGTGGCATAATATTGTAACGTGTTCGGGGAGAGGAAATGATGAAATTAAGCCAGCTTCAGATGAATGTGTATCAATTATTGGCTATACATGAAGAACAGTTCATTTTAGAGATTGTATTTTTTCACTCATTAATTACAGGCTGCAATTAGGATACAAGTCAAATGAGAACGGCCCCTGGTGGCCATTCAATTCCATTAAGTACTATTAAATATAATGCTACTTCTCAGGACATGTTCTGCAGTTACGGCAACCCCTTCAATCGTGTGCTTTTATTTAGATAATGGCACAGCTTCTCTGAGGAGAACAGAAAGCCCATCAGAAAGTCCTTAACTTAAATGGTCTACTACAAAGCTAAATATTTACACTCTTACACACGCAAACACACACACACACACACACACACACACACACACACACACACACACACACACACACGCGTGCGCAGACACATTTGTGTGTCTTTTATCAAGAAACAGCACTGCTATGCTGTACTTCTATGTGAACTGTATAATGCACACTATACAGGTGTTAGATTAACACCATATGTTTGTTAGGACTAGATTACAGGTAGAAATGCTTTCTGTCACTTGTTAAGCTGTCTTATTGTTCCACTTGCATATTATGATAATACTGATTTGTAGTTTGTAGCTCTCCATGAACTGCTTGTCTGGGAAAAGTGCCCTGAGAATTGTGTAGGTTCCTGTGCATTCAAGAGGTGTCACCCATATTAAACAGAATGTGCGTGGCACAGAGCATTTGAGTCCATGTGAGATTTGAAACATGAAAATTTCCAGCGTGTCTTAATCTTCCTGACCTACATGGAGCATCTGCACAGCATCCTTGAAGTCCCAGTGGTGTCCTGGCTCATTATATCCATTAACAACAATCTGTCCCCTATCATTCTGTGGAGTTTACTGACATAAATTGTATTTAGCGGCACACTCTAATATGATGCTCCATTGCCATGGCTAGAAATCAAGTGTGTAATGTCATACTGCTTAGTTAAGGAGCAAACATTTCTAAAATCAGTGCCTAACACTGAAAACATGTCAATTAAATTGTTTGGAAGGTACACATTACAGTATTAGAACAGAGATGTTCCGTCAGTCCATTAGCGCCATGCAGATTCACTTACTGCTCTGGTAGCCTTGCTTACCTGCCTTCTGTCTGGCCTGACAACATGTCTGGTGACACCCATGCTCTAAATTGAGATAATTTATCCACACAGGCTAAGCAATCAAAAGCAGCTGGTAATTCACCCCTTCAATCAGTGTGCAGCAGGCGTCCCTCATTAACATTCAAAGTTTGCTTGATTGGCAGGATGGCTGGCCTTAAGATGTAGTCCCGCTGAGCACTTCCATTTGCTTAACTGTTAATTGTCTGCATTCATTTCCTGCCCACCACCAAGCGTGACACAAAACCAAAGAGCCGGGATTATGTTTTTGAGGCTGTTGTGCAGGACATACAGGTATGCAGTTTGGATTCAATTCTGTCAGTGAAAACCTTCACAACAGCTTGGTGCTGGCAAATCTCCTTTTCAGGAGCTGAATTCTTTCTTTGTGTTTGCGCGGGTGTTAAAAAAAAAAAAAAAACACATTATCAAGTGTCACTTTCAAAGTACAAAATACATTATTTACTGTAGATCCTCAAGAGAGACAAAGTGGGTCTGATTGATAGCTTTGACATAACAGGTTATCTCTGACTATCAGGATACATTTTCTGATGATGAGCACAGAGATAGTGACAGCATTAAAGCAAGAATCTGCCTGATTAACTGAAGTATTTGCACAAATACAGTTTTATATGACACCACGAGCACAAAATCCTATCAGCCTCTCTGGAAATCAATTAAAGCCAATGCATGGAATGGTGGTGTGGGAGAGTAAGCAAGAACAAAAGATTGGTTTTCCTCTTAAGTGAAAATGCCAGCCTGTCTAGTACTAATGGCATGTTGCAGGCGCTGCATATTAAAAAGGGTTCAGTGCTGGGTTGTTAGAACTTTGCATTTTGCTTTGGCTTAAATTGAATACTAAGTCATATAGCATTAAATCGCCTGGGAGTCTCAAAGCGCTTTGGTGAGAAAACTAGAAAGCATTAATATTCTATTAAATTTAGCATGGTCTACTGAAACATACATGTCTCTCTTTATCTCAAGCTATTCATATCCGGTAAGAACACACAGGAAGATATTCGAAACAAAAGGCCTTGGCTTTCACAGACAATCCAATCATCGCTATGTGATGAAATCCAATAATCAGTGTGTGACGCAATTGTGATGCGCTTGCATCTACTTTATAACAACTGGATGATGTGAAGAGACAGTCTCCTATGTAAATAATCTGTAAAATTAATTATTCTATACCAAAAGTTCTTAGCCATGTTTGGCTACTGTACACCTTTGTATAACTGTGTCATACCACAAGAATCCCATAATCAGACTCAACAAATTTTTACAACCCCTTTTTTCCATACAGAATTCAGTTTAGAACTATTAGTTAGTTTCTATTTGTTGATTCAAATTCAGCTGTTTGCTAAGCCCTTCATTATTTTTTTATTGTTTCATAATTTAGTGACCACTCAGTGGTTTGAATACCAGCAGTTATGTCATGGCTATTTTGAAACTCTTTATTCTTTGTCATGTTCAATTTCTCCCAGCAAGGGAAGTCTGAATTTCATGAGCGCTACCTCACGCATTCTCATAGAATGGTGTTTTCACAGCTAAATTGTTTGCAATGCCATTACAAAACAACAGTAGCAAACAATTGAAAGGCTACACTTAAAATGTCAAGGTCTAGCTGGTTAGCCAAACAACAAGCTAATGCACAGTGTTATCACTGCACTTGCGCTTTGTCTTTTGTATGCAATTCCCTTGCTAGTGGAGCCAAATCTTGCTTGCAGTAGTTTGTTGGAAACCTTGCAGGTTGTAATCTGCATGTCAGAATGAAGTATAAAAATCAAGGTTGTTACAGGATATTTAAAATAAAATTCGCCATGGGATGCTTTGTTTTTCTGTTTTTCACTTACATGCTCTACCCACGAAACAAAATGAGCAAAATGCATGGTTAATTTGAAAATTGCCTAAATTCCCACCCTGTTTGAAACTCTTGATCTGGCCATTTTAAACCAGTCTTAATATTTCCCTGGTCTCGTACACCGAGACCGTCATCTTGATAATCCGGAGACCACTTGCTCGGTAGCTATCTAGCAAGCTCTGCTTCCATAACATTCACTCCAGCACTTACAGTTTATTGTGGCACTCACTCTAAACTTTAGAGTTTAGGGCCCAAGGCAGCACTTCAAACTGCTCATCCAGCAACAAAATTATTCATACCGCATCCTCGCCTCACGAAATGAGCGTTTCCTGGCCCCAGGTAGAATCGCTACCAAATTTAATGTATTGGGTATTGCCGTGAATGTCATATTCATGTGTGAGTGCAGACAAACGTGTGCTGACAGACAGCTGGCGTGCACGTCAGTCTGAAGGTCATCCAGTGGCCAATCTGCAGGGAGAGGCGGTGGCTGATCCAGCTCGGTAAAGCCAAAGGCAAAACAAATACATCTAAGTTGGTCTCCTGTGAGACGGAGGCTCGCGGTTCACACACCCATCACCCTCTGTTGCAGGCATTTATGAATGCATTGGATTTCATGTTACTTAACACGTGTGCAGATCAAAGAGATTACTTCTCACAGTACTGCTACAACAAGATTAGCGCTCCAATTTGGACGGAGGATGCTGAATTATCTGAGCATGGGGCAACATCGCCAGACAATAAACACCATTTATAAAACTTTTTACAAGGCAGTTGTAGGATTTTGCCCTGTTTCTATTAAAGAAAAGGATTTTGCCCTGTTGCTATTAAAGACTAGAATATTTAAATGTTCTGCTTTCCCCTGAATTCAACATTTGTCCTTAAGTTTGACTCACAATATTAGTAGTAGAGTTAAAGTTACTCTTTTTCCTTAAAATGTAGTTGAATGAAGTCAGCAATACTTAACTTAAAACTTAAAAAAGCAAACTTAAAATGACTTATTTTTTTAATCTAAAAAGTGTTTGATTAATGGGAGCACTGGCATAAGATTGTCAAAGACAAATGTTGATTGCATGCAGGGCAAAGTATTTCAGCTGTATATTGTGCTGTAACCCATGTTTGAGTAATCATAATACTGTATTTAACAGGCATAATTAGAAAGATGACATGTTAACACTGTGTAGGTGTGTGGGTGGAATAGATTATACACTTCCACCCTTTAATTTCCAAACTCCTTGAACTCTAAATATGTGAGTCAGAACAAAAAACATTTTCAGAACCATACAACCTTTCATTCCTTCTGGGCTCAGGAAGCATTTAAACTAAATAGACAACTTCAATGCAAGACATAAATGTGATTACCAACCAATTTATTTGCTTAATAAACTTCCCACTTCTTTTGTGTCCACTCAACAGGAGACTGTGTTAGCATGCACTGGGTGTTTTTCTTTTTTGGGACACAGTGTACGCAAAACTGGTTTCCTAGAATATTGTGCATGTTCCAAGTGCCTCTGTTACAGGAAGCATCTGAATTAAAATAATTGTTATTCCTCTCAATGTTAGGAGCTGTCCACAGAGTGCTGCAGTCACACTTTGTTCCATGTCAGTATTTCTGGTTGTTTTTGTATCCCCGCTATTCACAAGAACGGCAAACGAACTGATGGCTTTCATCAGAGATTTTTCAGCTGGATTTATTCTGCCTTTGTTCCCTGCAAACAGTGTTTTAAGTGTCAGAAGAAACGTGGCTTTAAAGAGATTGACTCGCTGGTGCTGGCACTCATGCCCAGCCATATGCCTCAGATGTTTGCTGCCAGCGATGTTCTTAACACGATGCACCCATTCTGAAAATACCGTGTGATTACATTAAGCTTATAATCCCGCCCTCTCTCTGATGGGTTCAAACGTACTGTTAAAGCAATTTTCATGCATTTTGTGTTTTACTGTTGACATCGTTTGCGGTCTGAAATAAATTTTTAAATTACCGCATCACATTAAAATGCATTTCAGAACACAACACATTCAGCACTCAGTTTTTTTTTCATGTGGGTAAGGAGAGAACAAGACAGAACATCTCTGTCAGCACACTCCAGTAAACAAAATGCTCTCCTACACCAAACAAGGGTGTTTTCCTGTTTCATGGGAGCAGAATGCAAAGCTCTGCCACCACAGCTTTCCATTTGCATTTGTGCTGGAAGTAGCTTCGTCTGCCATTGTTGACCAATGAAGGAACTCAAAAACATCCAGAACCTATCCTGGCAGTCAGGTCCCTGCTGCTGCGGTGAATGCACTATTTCAACCCCATGCTCCACCAATGCCTTGGTCTCATCTGACATGGGGTCTGAGGGGCGGTCTGGCATCAGATGCCCCTTTCCCTTAGCTACCACTGGGCAAGTTTGCAGACTTCTTGCACATTTTGGACTGGAGCAGTTTCCCTGAAGAATGGGCATAGAGCCATGGCACGGTACTGTGTACAACTGAAAGGCAGATCCACATCATCTTTTTGTTGTAAACGTGCTCTGATTTCTGTGACTGCTTTTTTGGCATTCAGTACATACAATGCTTTTGTTTCTTTTTGTCTTGTGGAAAACATTTTCTTTTGGGCAATTTATTTTGTGGATTTATTAGTGCTCACTAGCTCAGCAGTCGGTTACTTAGCTAGGTAGGTAAACCTCCAAAGAGGAATGCATAATTAGCGACTGATAAAGTTGGAAAAAACAGCATCTGATCTCTTGTGCATTATCCTTCAAACCACCTGAACCATATTCTGTCCCTAAGAACAATATCATCTGTAATCAGTGGTTAGGATACATTTATTATTTTCAGATCTCTTCATCCACTATTCTTCTTTTATAAGGTGCCCAGTTCAGATTGAGGCAAAGCTGGATATCGCTACATTCAAGGTTGTCATCTGTTACTAAATCCACTGCAATCTCCAGCCCACTCTAATCCTGTACACTGGTAATATTATACTGCCAGCCATCCCTGAGCCCTTTGTGGCATCAAGTTAAAACCTTTCCCAGTGGTTTAAAAAAATCAATCAACTGCACTTTCAGTGCTGGTAACAAAGCTGGTGAAAATACTCAAAAATACATTCCCTTCAAAAGAATAAATATCTTATTGTTGAAACCTCTACAACTTAATCTGAAGGTGCAGCCACTTCAAATAACATAAGAATAGGGATATTCTATGTATTAAGCCATATCTTATTCAAAACATTTTATTTCAAATTTAGCCATTCAGTTACTTTCTGGACCTTGATTTTTGATAAAAAGTACGACTGGATTGTTTTGAATAAGAACATCATTGACAGTTGATACAAAAAAACGCTTGTCATGTGAGAAAAAAATATTAATTGATGACTGGGTCTCCATTTCAGATTGAAGTTTGAAGGCAGAATTTATATAATGTAAAACGAAATCAATATCATGCAGCACCTCTTCTGAAATTCAGTTCTTGGGTTTTCTATGTAATAATTTCCTCTGTTTTCTGTTAAAGATAGTTGTACTATTGTTTCTGCTCAGAGTGCCCTATGCTCATATATTTATTTTAAAGGTCTGCAAAATCCACAAAAAATGCAAGCTTCTGCCATAAAATCAATAACTATCACATTTTGCTACTGGGGCAGACAAGAATTTAAAAAAATGTCCCACACTCTCCCGAGGCTTTGAAGTATTTTGTAGGATGTTAAGTTCTTTGAGATGATTTGTGTTACACAAACTGGAAGAATTAATCCTTTCGCTTGGAGGGATAATCTCAGAAATGTGATAAACCCAAAGGGGGGCTTATCACTTGTCCAACATCAACAGAGGCAAACAAATGTGATGTTAATACAGGCCCCCTTTCAGCATTGTTTTGGTGTTGAGTACAAAAAAGTACATCTTTAAGGAAAATAAAGGAAAAGTACCAGCTATATCATTTCAAAAACTGTTTCACTCAAGACTATTGACTATTGACTATGGTCTATTTGCAAAGATGTGGTATGGTGCAAGAGTGTAATTAATAGGTTTAAATATACGGATCAGTAAAGAGCAAAACTAAACAGACATTAAAATGAATTCAGCACTTATGTTCGGCCAAATATACTCTAATAATTTCCCTATGGTCTCTCAGAGATGTAAATATGGAACAGCACCACTGACTATCTTGAAATGGCAACTTTTACTTGAATCATTTTCTTGTTTGACGTGCAGGTTCGTTTTTACGTAATGCTGGAGAGAAAGCTTCTGTTACAATTGAATATTGTGACCATTATCCTATGCTTTGTCAAATTCAACACACTGCGGGAGAGCAAAATGCCTTAAAATAGCAGGTACCATCAGTAAGCATATGCAGGGCAATTGAAGACGAGGTGAACACAGCCACCTGCGAGTTCTGTGTGACCGTTCCATCAAAGGTAAATGAAGCAAGCAAGGCAGGGACAACAAAGCAAACATATCAATTGGCAGAAGATCTTACATCTGACCCCAGTCTTCTGATCATTTCTCCTATTAGAATATGTCCATCAGAAAGGCTTTTGACTCCCCGCCCTGTACATTAAAGCCAGCAGCGAGGGGGTAACTGAGGCTAAACTCCCCAAACTGCCAGGGAGCCATGAGGACAAAGTCTTTGTTCTGTCAAACATAACAATGCAGTTCAGTTCACTCCTGCCGAGAGCAGACACCATTAGAAACCAGGGATCATCTCTCTCTCTCTCTCTCTCTCTCTCTCTCTCTCTGCAGTGAGCATCAGAGCATCCCATGAACAAAACAGCCAAACTGAAACACAGAACTGTGTTCCAGTCTGATTATAACCAGCATTCAAGCTTAATAATAACAATAATAATAACAGTAGGACCACCATTATTAATATTTGCAGTAGTAGTAGTAGTCGTAGTTAATCAAGCTGATGTATGTCTCAACAGTGTATCATATACAGTTTAAGGCTGGGTGTAGCTAATGGTAAAATCCACTGCGCTAGTAAACCAGAGGAAGAAGGTGGTGCAGTTTGGAAACCTGAAGTCCTTGAGGAAACAGGAAGGAGTTCCAAGGACATGTTCTCTCGTTTCTGCTGGAATATCAAGTTACAACATATAAACAGTGAAAACTTTGATGCCCTGCCCATCACAGCCAACTGCGCTCCAAGAACCGGACATCCTAGGAGACATTCTTATAATCACTCTGCTGTTAATTACTATTGTCTATCAATCTTAAATGTCTTAAAGTACATTGTATAACTTTTTTAACTCTATCTGCCCAGTGCCGGCCAGAAGCAGATGGGCCCCTCCTCTGAGCCGGGTTCTGCTCATGGTTTCTTCTTAATAGGGACTTTTTCCTTGCCACTGTTGCCTTAGGCTTGCTCTCAGGGGGTCTCAGGCCTGGGAACAATGTAAATCTGCTTTGTGACAACTTGTGTTGTAAAAAGCGCAATACAATTAATGAATTGAATTGAATTGAAAACTATCTTTTAAAATATGCAATGTCCATCTGTTTGGCTACAAATGTTTGAATAGATCACTTTACAGCAGTGCCTCTTCAACCCTGTTGAAGCATTTTGTATGCTGGCCTTCATTCCATCTGAACTCCTAATTAGTCAGGCTGGATTGAGCACTTAATTATTTAAATGATGATCTGGATTTGACATTACTTGACAGTCATCTGCTGAAAGAAAATTTAGAGTGTGGGAGGGAGAGTTTGAGCTACAAAACTTCTACAGTATGAAAGATTAAAAAAAACACAAATAGGGCTGTGATCAGATTTACTTCTGCATCTCTCATATCTATTACAGTACTTATTGTTGCAGCAAACTGTCAGCTGTCAGTGCATCAATATTCTACAGCAAACAAAATTTAAATTATAGCTAAGATTTTTTAAGGACATGATTGATGTCAAAATATTTAGAAAACTAATGCCACTTTGAATCAAAGTTAGCCTCCGATGTCTTAGCATCTCAGACATTCAATGTCATTTTTGAGGGTGCGTCATTGATGTTTCATGATTGAGGACCACATAGAAATATTATCATTGTTCTTTAGATGTACATTTATAATGCACTGACATGCTGAGACAAATTCTCTTGTCAAAAATACTTTATGCAATTATACAGCTATTCAGTCATTTGTACTATATACAGTATATAAGTGTGTGTGTGTGTGTATATACACACACACACGTGCGTATAAGTGTATGCATAGTGTCTATAATGTTAGATTATGTTGCTAACTTAACATTTAACATGTTCTAGACAGCACCTTAGATGCATAGTAAAGCACACGGGGAACAAAGACATGACAGTCACAAACATTACAGTCCATGTACATGTAGATTTTTCATAACTTCCTTTGGAAAGAGGTAAATTAACCTAAGGAACATACTAAAATGATGTCTGTCTCAAGCTTCAGCTGTAATAAATAAATGCAGCATACCGGAGCCTCCAGCCTGATATCGACTAAAAGCTCTTCTTCCTTCTATTCTGCCTTCCTGCTATGTGCTTTCTCCCCTTCGTTCCCCGACAAATATATGCAAGTGTTCATATTCTTAAGTGTATACTTTACTCAACCTTACAGGCTCCACAGTTACTCAAATTAATAAAGTTGCTCATTAAGTAATGTTCAGGACAAATTACATTAATCTTTATGGCAACAAAGTTAAATTCACCACCAGTGACTGTAGTCTAGATAATTTCACTGTTACTGCACACCACGTCTCTCTGCAAACTTCTGCAAGAAAGAAAATACCATACTTTGGGAAGAAATTAATTTAACTCCCAGCATGAATCTTTTACATGACCCATCCATCATCACTGCATTGATCCAAGTGAGCAACTTAAAAAAAAAAAAAAAAAAAACATATCAGATATCTCTGCATATAGTACACATACCAGAATTATTGAGCAAGGCAGCAATACAAAGGTTTGCATATTAGTAATATTCTTCATAGATATAGTAATGTTGTAATTACACAATGTGCCATAAGAATAGTCCTTGGAACATTTATTTATTTCTACATTAAAAATGTGTCTTCATTTTGCCAATAAAATGAATATACGATAAACTGAAATGAAAAATATCAGGACTTCAAAAACAGTTGCATTTGCAGTCTAACCAAAAGTAATATTGCATGACACTGTCATCATGAAGAGTTTTTAATTAATGTAATGGGTTTTATTAAAGGAAACATTTTTGAAATCAAATAACAGCATACTGATTAAATGCTTTTCTTTGAAATGTGTTGACCTTGCATACGGATACAGTACTGCACAGGGCCAGATGGGCATCAGCGTGACCCCAGCCCGTCTCAGACTGCCAACTGCTCTTTTCATTTAAGTTTCAGTTAAGCTAGTTCACTACTATGAGTGATATGTGATATGTCTGTGACTTTCACAATGTTAATTACTACTGACCAACAATATAAAAGGCATGTTTTTCAATAACCTCAGAAATCCTCAGGTAATGCTAGTCCAGCACAGAGCATGTGAGCGAAGCGGGTAAAGGTAACCCAGTAGTAAGAGAGTGTGGAGTGGAATGAAAGCAGTGTCAGAGTGAAGCATGAGTGCAAAACGTATCGCTCCCGCTCCAACTGCTTCTCTGAGAGCTTGAGTACAGTGAAGTGGCTATACAGCCTATTGAGTGGGGAGCGCTAGCAATGAACAATCTGCTCCGTTCACGTGATCTGGTCCAGCGCAAACAGATCTCACTGTGTTTTCATGAAATATTCAATTTGCAAATAAATGTGGTAAACGCATATGACGTGTAAACGTCTGTCAGAATTCATTTAAGTCTATCTAGTAAACACAGACAATCTTCATGTGTGAGCTAGATGAGCTTCGTGTGCTCAACTAAAACCTGTTTTCATGATATAACCACTGCATAACCACAGGGAAATATGATGTTTCATCTCTTGTGCCGAAAACCAGTGAGCACTGAGCAAACCAGATTTTCAAAAACAAACAGATCTGGAGCATTTTAGCCAGCTAGCTAAAGTACAGAAGAGGAAGAAAGGCAGTTTACACAATCATGTTTCAGTGCATGCAGAATATAGCAATTAAAAATAAAACATATTGCTTAGCTAACTAGTTAGTTGGGCATAATTACAAATAAACATCTCTTCCTCTAATGGCTAACTAAACTAGACCCGCTGTTTAAATTATTTATGTAACAATTTACTGCTATTTATAAACAAATAACAGTAAATTATATTATACTTTACTGTTATTTATAAGGTAGAATCTGTTTATGGATGCCTTTTTAACTTTATTTTTCATATTATCATTAATTGTCAAGGATTGTGGCATTACTGGGACACATTGCCTTATGTTATATGCCTTAACTTTCCCTGCTTTGCAAATTTGAATGAAAATTGCATTTCACCATGCAAAACACCCCAAAAAGTGAGTCAGCCGTTCTCACTCCCACTCGCATTTGAGCACTAAGAAAAACTAAAGATTTTGTATTTTTCCACAGATTTTGCACAAATTAATTGCACTGTGTGAAAGCACCATGAAAATTGTCATCCACATTCCCAGTCAAGAGAATTTTTTTTACCAAACCACAACATCTGCTCAGTTGAGTAATACTCAGAATCCTGGTAACAGCAGTCCCATAACAAGTCTGTGTTCATGTCTGGCAGGACTAAAGTGGTTGCCTGCTGGTCAAAAAAAGGGTACCCTGGTGATAGGAGCCTCCAGCAAATGGTGCTGCAGCAAATAGGTTTTTACAAATCAGCCATATTGGCTACAATTTGGAAGAGGATGGGAGTTGAGGGAATGCTGTGATCTGTATGGCATGAAATGAAGGGAGGGGGGGGGGGGGGGCATACACAGGGCCATTGTGACCCCTGGTAATGGCCACACTACGAAAGCTCTGAGGGTCACCCCAGCCGGCATCCATCATTATATCTAGCAATTCTGTCCCAACTGCCTCCAACAGCCGGGCCTAATGGCAGTAGGGCAACATAAACATGGTTCTATGCCAGGAGTACAGCTTCAGTCATATCTTTCCTTGCTGGTTTGCCTGCCTTTTGCTTCTGCTCTCGTCTTCCTGGCTTTGCACTTCAGTCAGCCAGATGACCCCATTCTGAAAACAGTTATCAAGTCAAGGGCATGAGGCAATTATCGCCCTCGTGCTGAAACTGAGCACACCTGAAGAGTGCAGACAATTTAAAACTATACATGCAGAAAGGGGGGTTGCTTGGTTGAAACCACTGGCATGAAATTTGAGACTAAAATATGTATCGGAGGGTCCCGTCTGCAATGTTAAGCAGGGAAATATTTGCAGTGAGAGGTGAGGAGGACAAGAAGATGACAGAAAATGGAAAAAAAAAAGTCTCTGTTCTCTGTACTATGCTCTCGGCTGATCAACAAAATTACTGAAGTGAGGAAGGTGTGGAAGTGCTAGCCTGCATTTCAACTAAAGAGAAAATGCAAGCATAAGTTTATGTCAAGCCACTTGTTCACAGTGGTTACACAGTGGCACAGTTAAAAGCACACTGCGATTCGCAGAAGGCCTGCTCAGAGGTCTGCTTTTGACATCGCCTGTGTAGGAGGCTCGCTCTTATCTGAGCACTGGTAAAGTTACAGCAAACATGTCTTCAAAATATTCTAGTACATTCAGTGCTACTGTTCGCACATACAAAAAAATTATATATTGACAATACATTTTAGCAAATATATTTTTAGCTCAATAAACATATTTACAATATGTAAATTTTGTCATTTTGGTATATTGCAATAGATATCCTGATTTGTATTAATACATTTTAATCATATTTTCAATATATTTTTGGGCTGAACAATATATTTCTTACTATATCATCATATATTTAATTTCTGTATGGGAATACAAATTGGAATATCTAACCACAGTGATGCATGAATGAGTTTTTGACATGTTTATGAGGGTGTTAGCATGTGTTTTTTCTGGACATGGAATAAGACAGGGGTTTGTCTGTGACAAGTGTACAGCTGGAAGCTCTGCAAGGGCGGCAGTGTAGCACAGTGGTTAAGGAGCAGGGCTTGTGACCGAACGGTTGCTGGTTCGATTCCGCACTGGGGAGCTGCTGCTGTACCCCTAGGCAAGGTACTTAATCCTGAATTGCCTCAGTAAAATATCTAGCTGTATAAGTGGATAACATTGTAAGTCACTCTGGATAAGAGTGTCTGCTAAATGGCAATAACATGATGCAATACAAGTGTTTGTGAGCCTGCTTCATTGCTTATGGGGAGGAAAGTCTTTTTAAATCAGAATTTTCCAGCCAATCCACCTTTCCAAACCTACAGGAGTGCTGGATATTGAAAGCACTTGTTCGGTTCTCTGTGTTCAGTTAGGGATGAGTTCACCACTATCTGTTCCATGCTGACAAACTGTAGGAATAAGTGCCAAGGCGCAGTCAGTCAGGGTAGGTTTAATATGGTCCTGTGATCAGTTTTGAATAGCAGCACATTCACGTCACCATGTGCATGTCCATTGCTGATGGTAATAAAACAACGTCCTTTACTGTAAGCTCAGTGCCTGTTGAATACATGTGTCAGTATCGATGTAAATAACCACAAAAGGGCAGCAGTTATGTTGTGCTCTCACTAGCCACATTCAAGTCCAGCTGGCCTGCACAGTATTGGCTCAAATCCAATAACTCTTTGCATTTAATGTAATTGATCAATCAAATCTGACCTGATCTATTCCAGCAGCATTGGAGGTCAACTGCCCTTTAATCTATTCCTACATGCCAGCGCCAACGATGTGACAGAGACACGCTTACAAATTAATGGCATTAAAAAATCTGCTTGTGTGCATGTGAAGGGTTGTGTTTTAGGAAATTAGCGGCATCAATATTGCTTGGAATGATCTCAGATCATAATATATCCTGCCCCTGCTTAACATTAATCTGTGCCATGTGATGCTACCTCAGATGGCTGTCTGTAAATGCCCCCCCAAAGCACATCCATATCTAGTTTTTAATGAGCACCGTCCATTTTTATATCATTCACTAAAGTAAAATTCTAACGAAATTAAGATAACAGATACCACCTTAATTTGAATCGCTTTCTCCTGTTTTATGATGTTTCTCATAGTAATGCAATACCACAAAAAGCCAAGGCTTTTCCTTTGACACCTTGTCATTTATTTATAGAGGGTGTGTGTCACAGCGAGGGAGCAGAACTATTCAGATTGCTCATCCCTATTGTGTGCTTGCAGTGTTTCCGCCCAGCCAGTCCTTTGGCCAGGTCAAGCACCATATCAGAGGGTGGACTGAGAGAGATCAGCTCTCCAATGTGGGACAAAATAGACCTGAAGGTAGCATAAATATGCCAAAATCCCAGGCTACAAAGCTGAATGCGGAATACCATTAACCCAGGACAAGATTTTGGAATTTGATTCTAGGCTGTTTCTAACAAGTCATGAGGGTGTCAGTAAGAACAGTGATTTACACTATTCTCATAATCTTTGTCTGAATATAAAGTATCCATTTTCCCAAGGAGATCTGATGCAAAGTTCAATGTAAAGTCAGAAAATCATAGATATGGTCTTCCAAGACCTACAAAGTCTGTTTTCTATCCATGCCCCATTTGAATGAATGGTCTGATCAATTTAGCTGAATGTTATAGAAGTGAGTTATTCTGGAAAAAAGCTATGGTTTGTGTCACTCTGCAAACATTATTTGAAATGCTAGACAATCGGATAAATTGATAATGGATATTTTTCTGTACAGAGATGATATTAAAATGACTTCATAATTCAGCCTGGAGAAGTAAGGCTGTTATCTTTGCATGCAAAAGCCTCAATTATTACAAATAATTAACCGTTGATATGTTGAGCTAAATCTTCCACAAAGCTTAGCTGCAAGACGTAAAGAAAGTTGGCTTTGGTGTTTTGATTCCAGTGGAGAATTGCAAACCACACAATTACCATAATATATAATATGTCTAAGCATCAAAACAAACACAGAGACATGCCTCGTGTTGACAAAATTTGCAATTAATCTGAATTTCTCACCCTATCCAGCAAATGGAATTAAGAGGGCTATGGCTATATTTGTGGTTTAAAGTGACATGCATATGCCCTACAAATATAAAACTAATCGCTATTTCTCACCATTGTATTCACTTTCTTTAAATAAATACTTTTGAGGAGTATTTCCTATGTTGGGGTGTGCAACAGAAAAATCATAAGATCTGAGCCTTGTGAATAAAGGAAGCAATGATGATAGTTTTACTTAGAAAGATGATGTGAAATATAGGCATTTTCACTCTCTCACTCATTACAGACCCTCCAACCTTGCCAGAATATTTTGTAGTGTAGCAGTGATTTAGCCTACCCAACTACCCCAACATACCATCTGCTTTTCACTCTACAGATTAAAATGCCCATAATTGCATAATAGTATTATTCGTATTGAAAATATGAAACGTCTGTGTCAAAATGTTAAGGAGTTGTTGTGGCTGCAGTATTTGATGTGGCCACTTTCCATTGATTTTAATGCCAGAGAAACAGTGCAAGCATTCAATTTCTCTGGACCTCGTTTCCCATCAACACTGCAAATTGATACACATTGCTCAATAGAGCACTATTTCCATGGCAAAGATATGAAAGACAGTCTTGCCTCCTGAATACCCTGGAATCAGGATTCTTTACCCAGATTTGTGGGAAACTCTAGTAGGATTTTCAGGTACAGTTATCCATGACTTGGTCATTTTCCATGGCTTTTCCTGGCTGCGTTTTTTTTCCTCAAAACTCTCTAAGACATCAGTACTCCTGTGACATTCTGTGCCATTATTTCAGATCATTTCCAATGGCAGAGCTTTCAGACAAGCTCCTCAAAGTAACGCTAAAGGAAGACATTGCATGCAACAATCATTACTGTGGCAAAGCCATATGCTTCTCTGACCTTTTTCATGTGCTGTGGTTTTAGAAACAGAGTGATTTCATTTGAGGAAGAAAATCTTTACTGACAATAAATGGTAGCTGCAGAAGTGTTTTTTTCACAGAAAGAAAGAAAGAAATGCTTTGTGTTGAGCAGCCTTTAAGTCACTGGGCATTTTCACTTTAAGAGGGTGAAAATGGGCATGGCAAAACCTTCACATGAAAACCTAGATTCTTGTGAGGAGAGGATTAAACGACCCCTGCTTGTTTAGATATTGTGCATGTGTACAGGTGATCAAAGATTTGAGGACTGTAGTTGAAATGTAGTTGTAATGAAAAATGTGATGGATGGTGACTTCCGATGCTGAAGATGAGAGCTGATATTAACACGCAGGGCTTGTAGTTGCAGTGAATAATGGGTCTCCTGCCTGACAAATTAACTGGAAGCCTTTGGAATGGTCTTCAGTTTTTTGTGAAGGCATGACATGGTTTGTTATGCAACTGAATAATTCATACCATGAGTGTGTATAAAAGGGGAGATCTGTTGTCCTTTGAAGAATGTAATACTTTTTGTTCACATCTGGAACAAATCATCAAGAGATGAAAATCAACTTAAATAAAGTCACTCAAGTTAACACATATGTAGAACCTCAGCAACCCGCACACATAAACATGAACCAGGAAATAGCCTACCTTTTATGTTGATCCTTATAAACACAGTTAGACTGACATACGATCTGATAAGTAATCTATGGTGTTCCATCGCTATCTGTTTAAAATCCATCTCATCCTGGCTGGGCTCCAACTAGCACACAGAACTAGAATTAACGTAGCAAGGAAATCAACTGATTACACTGACATCTCACTGCATAATTATTATCACCATTTACAGTTTTTCACAACTGCTTTCACACGTTTTCTGAAACTAGGTCTCATTTTTTTCCAAACTCTACACACAAATCCAAAAATTGCACAAACAAAATGCCAAATGCCTCATATCTCCTGCAAATCACCAGTGCTAAGCTGCATCCCTCCTCCGGACTGGGTCTGGCCACAATACTTCGTCCACATCACATGCTAGATTTTCTCTTGCCAAACAGCGAAGGAAGAATCTCCGAGAGTGGCGTACCCAACCTTGGACAGAGGCAGCGTCTTTGTCCCCACATGCCTCCTCTATTGCGTGGAGAAGCGGCATGCAGGCATAGGGCTGACGCCCATACACTTTCCAGCACCACGTAGACAAAAATTCCTCAACAGGATTTAGAAAAGGTGAATATGGGTGGAGGTACACAACTGTGGACTGTGGATGGGTGGCAAACCACTTTTGGACCAGAACAGCCCGGTGAAAACATTGTCCCATATTACCACAAATCTGGACTGTCCTGGATCCGGACTTTGATCTGGAACAAACACATTACGAATTGCTTCCAGAAAAGTGAGCATATGGGCAGTGTTGTAAGGGCCAAGTGTGGCATGGTGGTGGAGGACACCTTTCTGCGTGATGGCAGCACACATGGTCACACGCCCACGCTGTCCAGGGACATTGATAATGGCCCTCTGTCCTAATATACTCATTTTGTTCACTTCACTTACTCATGATTTCAAAATGAACTGTGCACTCTGTAGTTTGCTATGTAGCTAGCTATTATCAAGTGTCATTCCTTAAGAACCATTACAAACTGTGTGTGTGTGTGTGTGTGTGTGTGTTAGGAAGAATGAGCCTTCACCGAACAAAAAGGAACTAATTTATTTAAATGTTATTACGAACGTTATTTTAAATGTATATTTGGGTGTACAGCAGAGTTTTGAAAAACCATGCAGATTATGAGTCAGAGAGAGTGAGAGAAAATCCTGTTACATAATATTGTTATATAATGTAATCAAGGATACATATCAATAATGCAATTTCAACAGCCTAAATTAAGGCTGTGGTGAATAAGTCTGTCAACACTTACTCCTTCAGGATGATTTCACTGTCTCATTAATGCTTTTTGACATTGTACAAATGTTGGATTAAACTGGGATGTTTTATTATTGATTGAATAGGATTTTCTTTTAATATGATGGAATCCATACATCAGTGTAACATACAGTACTTCTAAAATGAGGAGCAAACAGTACAAACCAAAAACAAGCCAAAAACATAATGGAACAAAAGTAATGTGAAGAGAAATAGTGTCTTTACTAGGGCTGTCGCGATAATCGCAATATTGCAATACCGCGCTGTTAACAAGCCAACCACAGGGGATGGCAAGCAACCGCCACAACCGCTACGCACGAGTAACTGAAACCAACAAAAGCAAAACCGCGGATAAGGGGGGAAAATTTATATCTAGCCTAGGCTATAGGCTAGACCTAATCCTTTTTTTCCATAAATGGAAAACTGTGTCATCTTTGTCATTTAAAAAGCAACAATATACCTAATAATAGCCTAACAATAAAGCGTATTTATATAGCACTAAAATCAGGATAAATGAAGTAATTCGCAAAAAAAAAAAAAAATGGCTATAATACCGCATATCGCGCTGTTGAGCCACCCTAAATCAGCGCAGGGGAAATTCCTTCACTGCGACAGCTCTAGTCTTTACTGAAAATGAAGAAGACATGTCCAAAAATTAACAGCTAAACTCAAACTGGAGTAAAAAAATAACTGCACAGAGGTCAGATTTCATCTCTCAGTTACATGAACAAGATTGTTTTCCTGAATGCTCAAAATCACCAGAAACCCACTGAATCTCATCCTGAAAAGACACCTTCTTGTGATGTATTTTCCACCTCTGCTATTTAAGTTGCCTTTCGTAGATGGTCAATCATTTAAAGTCAAAGGTCCCTCCAGGCTTGTTCAATGAATGAAATTATACAACAAAAGCCACTGACGATTACACTGTACTTTCATCTATCAATACTTTCCAGCTTTCCATCACACATCAATAGCTTTTTGCTGTGTCTGTAAAACCACAACTGCCACAAAGAGGCCTCTTTCTTCAGCAAATAACTGTATATGCACACACACATGCTGCCACTTATGGTATTTAAGTTTACAAAGTGAGATGAATTTCATCTTGGAGTTGTTCTGGTCAACTGAACATGAGCCATATTAGTTCTTTCCTTCCCACACACAGTTTGCCATCATGACTTCTCCCACTTCTGTCCAATATAATGGGAAATGTTCATATTCATCGAGCTCTGCTTGGCTAGTCATCACATGTCAGTCTCCTGAATGGTTAATTCAGCAAGCCAACACTGCAAGCATAATGTCCATGTTTGACAGGTTAATGTTGAGTTCAAAGATTTCTTTTTTCCCAACCAGAACACTTGAACCAATTATATCAAATGCATCAGAGTAATTTTCCAGCTCATTTATATCTTTCAAAGGTAACAGAGTGTTAAAGCAGGTGCAAGCAGCTGGACTGAAAGCCATTCATTCTTGTTGCTTCACACTGTGTTTGAAAATTATAGGCCTTCACTCATTTGTCACCTTCCTACAGGTTCCATTAAATTGCGGTAATTCATTTTGCATTCAAAATGATCTATAGGTATAGATGTGTAGGCTTTTCAGCTGAATTCTTCTTATTCAAGGCACCCCTGCAGGTACAGGGACAAAAACGTTTAACCACTCATGCTCCAGTGAAAATCTGTGGGGGCCAAACTGGAAAGAGGCCAGAGTAGGACTGCAGTGGGATGAAAACCTACCAGTTCAACATTTACTGAAACCATTACTCAGGCAGACATATACGACACAATAAAGGCTTCAATTTACAACTTTGTTTTAAAAATGTGGACCATTAAACATGACAACCGTTGTTTGGCAACCCCATCTTTACACTATGCAACCCTTCCATACATACATAATTTCATTTACACGTCTATAGACGATTTGTGCTTTACAATTTGGACAGCAATGTAAGCGTAAACCAAACTACTATTGTCATGTGCATGTTCAATTAAATATGGTAGAGAATACTATAATTTGCTCGATATGCAGCGTTACTTTGAAAGGTTTTGATGACCTCAGAAGCTCCAAGTGACACAAAGGAGTGATGCTATAATCAGAGAGAAAAATGTTAGAAGGCAAATACTGTGATGACAGCAACTTTCTCTCCCTCTTCTCTCTCTTCCTGTTTCACTCAGTCACCCAGGACATTGTTATTGTCCTTGAAGCACTCAGCACAGCATTTAAAATCTGACTAAACTGTTGTTGGCTTTGAGCTATGGACACATTTCTGAGTTTTAGATGTCAGCTGACACACATCGGCAACGTCAAGGTGCAGCTGCACTTTGAGTCAGACTCCAGTGATTTTTTTTTTTAACCCATTCTTTTTGTCATGATATATCAGCTTTTTGCTGATATATTTTCATGTTAAGGAACTAAACTTTAAAAAATGCTTCCCACATAAACCCTTAGATTATGATATAGGAAATCAAGGTGTCATCTAAACATTTAAATACTATAAAGGTGTGTTCTGACCAGATGTTACCAAGGAAGTCAAATTTACTGAGAGTGATTCCCGTTTTACACCAGAGCTAGGATTTTGAGGATCATACACCACTGCATTTCCTTTCGCTGAATAAGCACGAATGTGTATATATAGCCAGAAAGTTCAGCCATATTTGTTTGAACAGATTTGTGGAGATGGGGCAATTACAAACTTCGAAACTGCACTCCAGCAGCTAAATGTACTGATGTCTGCCATGTAGAGCTGTAGTCTGATACCGTCATAAATCTCACATCTCAATTAACAGCACTGATGTGCTTCAGACACTGTAGTATAGGACTTGTCTCTTTCATTAACACTTGTAGCTGTTCTCTGACCGTAATGCTTATTGTTCTCTTCTGAGGCACACACACCTGGGGCCCTACCCCTGTATTCCCATCATTCCACATTACTTCCTTGAGATGAGAAGTCCTCAGCACTGCACAGCTGCAAATAAGTCATCTTTAGATGATCTTCAGTTAGGGTTATAAGGGGAAACTGAGTGCCGTCAAAGTGTTCTGTAAATACAAATGTGAATGTAATCTTGATGGCAGCCGTGAGCTTAGAGATCGAGTTTAATCAAAACTGAAAATTCAAACAAATGCAGGCAGGTGTCACAGACTATGGTAGATGAAGCAGGAAAGTTAATGGCAGTTCAGCACTATGCAGACACAGACTTCATTAAGATGAAGCTAATGACCGGCTGATTGAATAATCAGTTTAAACCAAGAAATTATTCATCTCGTGATTAAACAAACAAAAAAAAAGAAAAAATGCAGTCCCCAAATACAACACATCATTAGTGTAATAGCCTGTTTTATAGATCTCCTTTAGATTTAACGATGGCTTCACATCTCCTTGGCTCACTGTCAAACAAGGTCTGGATGTGTGGCTGCTATAGCAGAACCAGCATTTGATTGAACTGATCGTTATCAGCCTCTGACTAATTCAAATTCTCAGTGACTGACTGACACAAAATATCACTAGTTTTGTATGGTATTCTTCAAAGGCTTCACTGACTCCTCGAAAAAGCAGCCCTAACGGCCCATCTTCCACATCTAATGTGCTGCATCTCCAGAGGCACGACACTGGAGCGCGTATCTATGGCAGCGAGACTACAATCAGTACATTCAGTTCAGGAAAAGCAAAGACTCTAATGTTGCTGTACATCACATAGCATTCATATGATGGAGAATGAATCACTCCTTCTGACTGGGATTACATGTAAATTCATTATTTTGACTTCACACAGGCAGACATATTTTTTTAAGAGAAAATTCATAAATATCAACAGTGACTGAAATAAGACAGTTTTAAATGATAGCTCAAAGCTCTTGTACTCTTGCATTTTTAACTGCATAGTTGTGCCTCTTCACAGTGGATGTAATATGATACATTAGCCAGACTGTTTTTATATGGAGCCACACCGATTTTGATCATCTTCAATTTCAAGAAATCACAAAACAGAATGGGAATATAAAAGACCAGTGAGTGAAATGTCAGCAAGGCGACTGTGATTGCCTCATACACTCAGAAACTCAGTTCCATCCTCCAGCCACACTGTCACACTGGTAACACAGTAACAAGTGACGTTTACCCTGTTCTCACTTGTGGCCTTCTTCTTGTGGAACATTGTGCTCTTTTTCTGATGCTTATTATAATTATGCTGAAGCGGAATGCTGCTCTGGCCAACAACATGTCCACATGTCAGGTGCACTACAAAATACCATTGAAAGATGAAGGTTGCTGTTAGCTTCTTCTTTTTATGAATGGATGGCATTGTGGAGGACAAGGAACAACTACATATAAAATACCAGTCAAAATTTTGACACACCTGATTAAGATAATGGGAAACATACATTCAAAGACATTTTGATCTAAACATTTATGCTTAAATGCTTGAAATGTGGTTCTTGGACAAATATAAATACTGAAGTTGATGCCTATATATGAATTTAAAATTACAAAAATTTAATAAAAAATATTTCTGGGTACTAGAAGAATCTAAGATATAAGATTTGTGTAACACTTTTTTGGTCACTGCATTGTGTTATTTCATAATCTTTACTGTCATTCTAAAATTTAGTGTGAAAATAAAGAAAAACCCTTCTATGAGGAGGTATGTCCAAACTTTTGACTGGCTCTTTAAATGTGTTTTTATGAGATGTAAACTCACACACACATACAAAAAAGCACAATGAGGCAACACTTCAGTGTCTTTTAGCCATATCTTGGTGAAATGAAGGCACTACCATTACTTAGGCGGAGCCACTCAGTGAGGGACACTACCAGTTCAAGAGTTACATAGTCACAGCCAAACAGACACGTCTGTATGAGCTTATATAATATGTTAAGTAAATAGCAGGATCATAACCTAAACCAGTGTGGATAGTAAATGTAGTCTTCAGTGCATGTATGTTGCAATCCGCTTGCAGCATCTTCTACTACCTCCAATATTCCCTGAGCACCAGTCACCTTATTTTAGAGCCAGACATTAAGCCCAATAGTTGATATGTAAAAATGAAATTAATTCAATGTGATATATGCTAAAGGATGCAGTATCCTCACAGTGGTCTGTAGTGTACACCCAAGAGACAATCATCTTTTGGCTTTTAAAGTGTCTCTGCATGATGCCATGATTCTGGGGAATTGCTGTCTTTTCCACTCAAGGCTAGAAACAGATGTGTGCTTTAGCAGAGACACGTGTGTGTCTGAAAAAAAAAATCCCATGTTTTGGCAGCTGAAAGAAGGCTGCCCCAAATCAGATCATGGGAGCCAGAGGATTATTGGTCCACATTTACAAAAATGAGTAGCAGAGAAAAGCATGTATCCGGTTCCAGACATAATCTTAAAAAAGGAAATTACCAGTTTTAATAGTGTTTCTACAATGATAACAATAATCCAGTTCTGACACGTGTATTAATTTTAATGTGATTGTCTTGCATGAGGTCTGACTTAACATCAGTACAACATTAATCACTATTAGTATAATCATTATCATTATCATAATTGCATCCTGCAATTATAACAATCATCGTCTATACTATGTGGTTCAGTGGACATTTTGACAGACAAATGTATGTATGAGGAACAAAAGTGTAATATCCTGACTAAGCTGTGACAATGATGGCCTCTTGTCCTATTGAACCGAGCATATCAATCATCAGGTATTAGCATTGCCATTTTTGAACCTCCCTGCCAAGACACCATTTGAAGTGGTTAGCTCTACATGGTAGGGTGCAGAAAATAGCAGAGAGGGAGATCTTTGAGGGTGTTTGGCTTTTGTTAATGTTCTCCAATCATGCTCTAGTGAAACCACAAGGACAAAAGCACCCAAAGAAAAGCCAGAGCACAATGGCTGCACTATAGTGAGCGTAAGACAAGCATCTAGCTTGCAGGTAATCGATAGATGATGTTGTGCCAAGTTTCTGCTCTTGGCAGACCCACAACACCTGCAATAAGAATGTTATGCAGAGCTACTCATCTTAAAGACATGAGAAACATATGACAAGCTCAGGCCTCAATGTTGTTTGGCCTTGACTTTTTGTAATTAATGTAAGGATGCAATATATTATCAGATTCTTTTTTGTTCATTTCAGTGATCTTTGAACTCATAATGTAACTCACAAAGTAAATCGTGTCTTGCATCAAAGGGCATTTTAGTAGATCTATGGAGAAAGGTAGCCTTGACCAAAATGATCACATAAAAGCACATAATGTTCCTCTGACTAACTAACCAAAAACTCTGACTAACCCCAACTGTTACTGAACATGTAAAGATTGCAATTATTAATAAAATGTTGTTAAAAGTGCTAGTTTCCAAGGGTGTGGGTCTTGTATAATCAATTACTATAACAGCTGTGAACCACATCATTACTGCATTTGTGTATAAATGTGCCATGCAATGCACAGATCAGACAGGGGAATGAAAAACACGTGCACAAGATCACCTGGATGTGCTCAACCGATCTGCCCCTGCTGACTGGAGCCATCACATCTTCAATCTCACCGTTGTATGTGAAGTTACCTGAAGTGAAATTATCACTCTTACACTCGCTAGTCCATCATTCACAATTTGTATAACAGGACACATATCACCTACACTCTCACATTATTGAGAAAGAAAATCCTTGGTGATGTTTGATTCCGAAGATATTACCTGCAGTTAAACTCCAGCCATCTCCTCATTCTAACATGTGATTATGCAAAAACACAAACGCAAACAAATTTGCATGCCAACTACCAATTACATACTAATTAATGAGGTAAACAGACCATTTCATTTTCGCAGAGGAAAGCGTGAGACTTATGAGACTTATATGGATTATGAGATAAAGCACATGGCCACACAACCCATTAACACTGCCTATGGCAATCTATTCACACTGATGGTGGCAGTTTAGCTTCCGCAATGCATCTCTGCAGCTATTTGCAAACCTGCATGGCGATTGCAGTTTCCACAACTGCACTCAAAACTTTTAGGCACTCGCCCAATAATCTGTCATAAAGCACATATTGCATTTAAAATATTACTAGCAGGTGCTAATGCAGCTCATCAGCGAAAAGCCAGGAAAGCACAAACTGGCATGGTATCAACACTGAATACTGACCATTATGAGATAGACTGCATGCGAACGAAAGTGGATTGAGGTTAAGCCTCCAATATGGATGATTATGATGGTTAGGATTACTGTTTCATCTTCAGTTAATCAGGAATGTGAAAAACAGGAGCCAGGCAAAAGTAAAGTTAAACATTACTCAGGGAAGATGTAATTTTTTTTGTTAATATGCTCAAAATTAAAAGAAAAGAAATGTGAGGCTGTCAAGTAGCAGCACTGTAAGGGCCTGATACATGGCAAGTCTGACATGTAAAACACAGTAGGATGAGCCCCCACCCCTACCACCCCCATCCCTCAGACTTGAGCTGCTTGTGTTTTCCAAGAAAGGAGGAAGAATGCGGAAAAACAACAGAACTGACCTTTCCTGTGACCAGTAAAGTAGTAATTAGCACGTGCAGGCCTGCATTACCTTAGGATGGTGATATGGGGAGCGTTCTGGAGCCAGGCATGGCTATGCTTTCAGAGAGGGCCCGCATTAGTGATTTGAACATGCCCTTATTTTGACTGGGAACAGTTTACATTACATCAGTGATGTGTTTACCTGGATGACAATGCCTATCCAGTCAGCTGAGATAAAGTCCCTCCTGCCATGTGAAAACTTGGACTGCATTTATTCTCTCTCTTCTTCAGTCCCTGGGAACACCCATCATCTTCTTCAGGGCTTCAGGACTAGTTGGATGTTTTACTTATTGTGTTACAAAAGAAACCATTTTCATTTTCACCACTATATTAAAAAAAAAAAATACAGCTCTTATGGAGGTAGATAAAATAAATAGTATAAATGTCCAATACATTCTTGCCATGGTTATTGTTAATATTGTTTTCCTTTACTTTGTGGCAATAAAAGAATGTCAAATTCATGTAGGTCTGGCTTGGCTGTTCACAGACACACTGTTTTTATGATTAAGAAATGCAATATGTTGTCTGGCATTGGCAAATGAAGCACAGCTCTTCATTTAATGTGCACTTAAACCTTCTTTTAATAATAACTGATTTACACAGGGCAGAGTGCATTTGCTAGATTATGATGATGGTGATAGATGATGATGGTCAGTAGCATGAACCCACACACAGCTAAACAAACTCAAATTCTCACAGTCTGCATATAGTGAATATGTCCAGAGACATTAAAAATACCAGTACTGACTGTCTGACTGATGTAAAGATAAAAGAGATGAGAAAAAAACACATTTCCATTGCCTATTTTCTTTCACCGCCATTTTCAGCATGTTTATTTTCAGCAGCCCTGACCTACAATTTGAATATATCCCGGTAAGGCAGCTGAGCCATGTGCAGTGATGATGCAGCTGAAACCCCTATCAGACCAGCTACCTTGTGTCTGCTGAGAGACCCTGGTTTAGAATGAGAAGCTCCTTTTGATGTTGTGTACCCCCATACGCACCTCACAGGCTGTGGAGGCCTTCACTAGCACAGCACTGGTCAAGAATTCAAAGCACAGCATGCCGGGATCCCTCTGCCTTCCCTATTGATTGGGCGGAGTAGGGGGGGGGGGGGGGGGGGTCGAATTGAACTGCGTGGCAAAGGCACAAAGCTGGAGTATTGATTTCAGTTCAGCCTGCCAGAGAAATTGTGAAGAACACAAGGGGATGGAGACCTCTTTGGCAGGACACTTGTATCTCTGATTTTAGATAACAGATTAATCCAGCAAAACATCTTCCTTTATGGTCTATGACTCCTGAGTGCCACCTCCATACACCTCCCTCACCTCCCCACCGAAGCACATAATTAATGGCTCATTGGTAAAGGCCAAAAGCAAACACCCTTTGTTTTACAAAAGGTCACAATTATAAAATAACTGCAAGTCACTGATAGGGCCAAACACTGTCTAATTGCAGTTATGCCCTTGGATTGTGAAACAGTCTGTCTCTCACAAAACAATAGAAATACACAGATTAAAAATGTATAATTATACACATATATAATCACAATATACACAATATAATTAGAAAAGACCTATCACAAATATCACAGAATTAATAAATATGAATTAATACATGGAGGTTAAGAAGGAAAAAACATAAAATTCATATCAGTGAATTAGTGGCAAATGTAAAAAGCATGTGGCAATACAGATTTGTATGCTCTGAGTTCAATTCATACGCTTCATGTCACTTATCTGCAAAAGGCAGATGAAGCTGAAAAGCATGGAAAAAGCAGACAAAGCCCTGGACCTGAATGGAATGCTGGTCTGTTAAAAATGTGTTACTATTAGTAACAGATGTCTTTTTGTATGATTTTGTATGGTGGTACCACTTTGTCCTTAAAACTAGCAAATCCAACACAGATCTTTAAGACTCCAAATACAGGGTGATGTGATGGGTACATTTATAGCTAATTCATGCAGATGGACATAGTGAGAATACTGAAGCTAGTAAAACCAACAAGTATTAACAAATAACAACCAATGGTTGTCACTGTAGACATCATTTGCACACAATACGGTGCATCAGTGCCACAGCTTGATTAGCCTCTTAGGGGCTGGTTTGTTCAATGCATGGACACTTTGTGTATTTTAAAGTGATTTTGTTTTTTAATTATTTTTTATGATCACATGTCCCTCAGCCTGCCAACATCCTGTCAAGTTCTGTGAGTGTACAATAACCTATCAGGATTTGATAGACATTTTTCCAGAGTGGCAGGAAATGGGTACAAAAAATCTGAACAATAACGACACAGTGTCCATGGCCCTGTCAAGCTTATATAACTGTTTTTTGAAGAGGTTTTCTAAAGGACCCTACAGCTCTGTTATTGCAAAACAAACATACGACACTACGGCAAACTGGCATTAAACAGAACAGAATGGAAGGTATGGCAAATATGGCTCAATTATGATCTGCCAGCATACTACTGCAACTATACAGTACAGATAGCTGAACACTTTTTGCAGTCCTACAGAAATAGTTAAAACGCCCTAATGTCCTCAGTCATGAACATTATCAATCACATGTGTACCACAATATGATTTTTTAAAACACAGAATTCAGATACAACTTATTAAATATACAGACTGTCATCATTTTGCATATCCTTCTTCATCTGCTTAATTTTCCTGCCCATTACATGTTTACAGATGTGACACTTCCCCAATACTCTGACCATTAGCCTCTCCTGACTAGACATAAACTTTATCATATTCAGCAAATGCTAACATCTGCTCACTGCTGCCATATGGAAAACAAAATGAACATTAACACTTTCACTCCAAATACTGCCAGGTTTACAACAGATAAGGATAGGCATAAGTGATGTTGTATTGGCCAATAGTATTTGCAAAATAAATAGCGAAAAAATACATCATTAATACAGAAAGCAATAATGACTGGGTGTCAAGCACAAAATGGTCACCTCCAGTCATGACTGCCATACTAAATGTAATTTAAAACATTATAAAACATATTATTATCAATATAGTTTGTTTTTTAAAAGCTTTCCTGTAGGCTGGTAAAAGTTTTCATAAAATTTGTGATACCCTATGCTTGCAATGTTTATGGGTCTATCACCTTTTCCTTTGTAATTTAGATTTAAAGCCAAAAACAATCATTTATATGTAATTTCACATCAGTGGGACCCATAGTTAAAAAAAAAAAAAAAAAAAACGATGTGTTTTAAGTGTTTTTAAACATGTAAAATTACTGAAAACTTGTGAGTTTTCAGGTGCTGCTGGCATCCATGATTTTTATGGCATTATGTTCAACTCCAGAACACTATTTAGATGTGGCTGAGAATCTGTGTACATCAAATTTGACCATAATTGACCCAATGATGATTGAGAGTTTCTCATTTGCATTTTTATTAGCAACTGCCTCAAATTAATTGGCTTATGGTGGCCTTGTTTTTTTTCCACCCAGCAACTGTTCTTTTGTAATTTACATACATCTTGGTACAAGGATTAAACATACCAAAACGTAATGCCAGTCATCCTAATTGATCCTGAGAAATTGACATTTCAGTGTTTGACAGTTACTTCAGGATTGCTGTCAAATCATGTGACCTACCTAAGTTTATGAGATGATGTTGCTTTGGCTAATAGGCCTATTTTCAGTATGACAGAAAATCCAATACGGCACACCCAATTACTGTAGCTCAAAAAAAAAAAAAGTGCTAAAGTAAGGGGTGGGGGGTGGAGGTGCAGAAGTCCAGGACTCCAAATTTCAAGGCAGACTTCTTGTAAAAAAAATTATAATTTGGCCACTATATTGAATTTTGCAACTGGATTATGTAACCCATGCAGCCCTAGCTGACATATCCCATCATCCCCTCAAAGGCCTGCAAAAGCTGTGAGTTTTGATAAACTATCATACAATTTTGAAAATAATGCCACACCACCATCAGGTATCCCACATTATATTGGCCACCTGTTGCTTGGATGACAGGAGTGAGGTAGTGCCTATCCTGCAATGAATTCCCACCCAACTGTGTGAAACATAGCCCCTGCATGCAAAAGTGTCTCAGAGGATTGCATTCATCTTGTTTCAGCACTCCGGCATGACTGCAAACGTTGTTGCAGCAAGGCTAACATAAATTGGCAATTCTAAAAACATAAAGGAGGGGAAAAGCATTTAAAAGCTTCATTGTGTGGTTAACAATAGGTAAAAAGGTTCAAAAGTGGGCCTAAAAATCCCTTACCTAGATTCCTTGCAATCAACAGAAAAGCCAAGGTGAAGGCCAAGTTGCATGAAAAAAGCTGTGGAAGAGCATTGCTGTTCAGACAGTGCTTGATTACTTTGTGCAGTGTAAAGTGGCACAAACTGTAACTTTGCTTCTTTGCAAATCAATATTTTCAATGGCTGACATATTATTTCAAGTGTGTAATTGCTAAGTATGTGCTTTGTACAAATAACTTTGTAACTTGATATGTATGCATGTTTAAAACATTTTTGTTGTGACCATATTATATTGTGTACATATTACCTTATCTATATATTGTCGCCTTCTCTCACAATTATAGGTCACCATGAGGCATGGTGTAGAAAACAGACTTTAGATTAATTCAGCAACAAGCAGTAAATGACATTTTCGGGTGTCTTTACCAGCTATCACTCAACAGTGAATCTGTTGAACGAGGCTGAAGTTCCCAAGCAAACCAAAAATGAGAAAACAAACATTTCTGAACACTGAATATGCAACCGTTAATAAAGAACTGACTCTATAATCCATCACTCTATGGAACATTTTATGAGACATACTCTAGGACTGCTGAACTCCCTTTTAGTTATTTGTATCTCCTTTTCCCTCACCTGTTCAGCATGACAGCGGTCGCCTGAAGTGGAGAATAAGTTGACTGTGCAGGCTGTCAGTTCTCCTTATATTGGCAACATTCCCATTTTCTGTGCTTTTAATCAGTATATATAATGTATTTTTTTTCCAAAGCTTAGATAATAGCCTTACCACAATAGGAATGGTCTCTACGGGATACTGCTAATTGGATGGCATGCTGCGTTCTAAAACTAGGTCCGCAAAACAAAGAGTTTGTGACAGGCTGACACAAATAAGTGAAACAGCATCCCCACTTACCGAGGCACTGCTATCCATGTTCTCAGGAATGATAAAGCAGAAGGGATCAGGAAATGCATGTAAGCACCAGTTGCTGAGCAGGGTACTATATGCGTACACACACACACACACACACACACACATTTTTATATTGTGTGTGTGCTACATTTTATTTGTGTGATGGTATACAGCATATCCATTATATACAGATATACATTTAGATACAGACACGCATAATGCATGCATGCCAAGCATTTATAAACCACGCTAGCATACTTCCTTCTTCTCATTAAATGAATAAATCATTTCGAGTGCTAACTGTTTGAGTCAAGGTTCTTTTCTCCATCATGAGAGCTAACAGTGGAAAGTTATTGGTATTCGAGGCTTAGATAATGAGCCTATTTTCTCTTCTGATGGATTGAGTGCTTATTATGGGGATTATAGAAAATAGTGCAACTGCACAAACTGTTTGTCTGTTCCTCTCCATCATGAGCCGAATCTACAACGTAAGTCCAGTATCTTGGCATACATTAGTAATTTTGCTTCTTGCCTCTCCTAGTGATTTCACAGTTCAGCGTCCATTCATCCCCCCGCAGTCCCTAGTGCACAGAATCATCTCCCACCGCAGAAGGAATCCGTATGAGATGGCTTTGTGGGTCTCTAGGTATTAGCACAAAGTGGCATGCTTGCCAGACAAGTTGAAGTGACAACAATCTCAGCTGTCAATCACTGGCACATCAACATTTGCAGCCTTGCAATATTTATTTATTTATTTATTTATTTATTTATTTATTCCTGCAAAGCTGCACCGCACCTCAGAGGAAGCTGTGTCTCTCCCCAGAGCTCTTCACAAAGGGCCAGGAGAGCCCAGGCGCCGTGTGCAGACTGCTGAGGCCAGCTAACACAGGGGAACTTGGGGCTGAACAGCAGCAGTGGCCATGTATGTTATTTATTTAAAGGTGCATATGCCTCCCTCTCGGGAATAAGAAGAGAGGCATACGGTGGAACCAGGGGGCAACCAGCGCTTTCCAGTACCAAAGAGCACTCCAGGCATTGTCAGAAACCAGCGTGGGTTCCTGTGCCTTCTCAGGGGAGAGAATGCCCTGCTCAGCTACTGTACACGCTTTCAGGCGAGGGTATTAGGTCCTTCTTCTGCTGTCCAATGAGGGGCTTTCTGTGTTGCAAATCAGAGACTGCTTTAGGTGATGTGGTACTCAGGCACTCATACAAGTACGTACACTTTTGAGTGATCGAGTGCTGCCATGGAGAGCCAGCCCCACCCCTTGCAAAAGCTCTGATTCCTTACATATTCTACAGCTTGCAGACCAATCAGTGCATCTTGAGTTTCCAATTACTTCAGCAAGGAAATGTCAATTGCACAGCCCTTGCGAAGGCAGGTGGTTTACGACTGTGCTGTATTAAATAAGCAGGATTTAAGGGGGAAATATCAGAAAGCCATTTGACACAAATGCACCGTTAGAACATAATCACTTGCTGATACATCTCAAACGCACTCTTTTTTATTAAACAGTATTGTAGAGAAATGATCCATCATATCACTAATGTTCGGTATAGACCATCAGAGATATACATGCAGAATCCAACTTTTCCAGAAGACTCTGAGCATCTCATTTGGCAAAATGAGACAGAGACTCAAAATGGTAATATGAATAAAGGCTGTGTTGATCATTTACTATAACTGAGCTCAAAAGCATCACAGACCAATCAATGACCATCCTTCCTTCAAAAGTCTAACCATCATGCATTTAATTAGATAGCTGATATGGGTCATGTTACTGTAACTGCACTTTAACTTCACAGTGGACCCAACCTTTTTTTATTCAAGGCATTCATTTTTTTTGATTTACTAATATCTTGTTTCAATTACTTTGTTAAATTACACATTTAAGTACAATTAAATGTTACAGTATTGGTAACACATTATATTACGTATACTACTAGTCAATATATATATATATAACGCACATATTAGTATTTACCAATACAATTTCATTCTACTGTAACTACAATGCAATTAATAATTATCAGCTGATTACCTATTGTGTTACAAAGTAATTAAAGAACGGTAAACATCTTTAAAGAATTTATTGGGGGAAAACATCCCTGCTTCAGTGCTAACCCTAAACCTATCCTGAGTTTACCCCCGAATTTAAATACTAAACCCCAAAATAAAGGATAAACTTGTATGCATTACATAAGTTGTGTAATACATGTACTTAGTACTAAGCAGCCACACAGCATTTAATTAAGGTTACACAGCAATTGCCTGAAACTACCATTTAATTACATTAAGTTAAATAGCCTATGTAATATAACATGAAACCATACTTGAAGATAACAGTAATATACAGAATGAACAAGATGAAAGACAACAATTTTGTCATACCTGTTCCAAAAATAATTCAGTGAAACAGAGTAGACCCTATTCCGCAGCTCTGAAATTGCTGGATTGGGTCTTACGTGTTCAGGTCCTCACCTCTGGTTTTCACCTTGTTTCCCCTCCTGTGTTATGCTTAATCAAGTGAAAAAGTAAGGCACAGCCTGCATCAGTGTGCTCCCCCTAATACAGCTGTACACAAGGAATAAAACCACACTTGCCACCTCAGCCCCCACTCATTGAGACCGGGTAAAGTACAGGATGTCCTCTATACCCTCAAAGTTTTAATGATATCTGAGGAGGATGGCATGAGAAGCTTAATCAAGTGCTTAATCAAGTGAAAAAGTAAGGCACAGCCTGCATCAGTGTGCTCCCCCTAATACAGCTGTACACAAGGAATAAAACCACACTTGCCACCTCAGCCCCCACTCATTGAGACCGGGTAAAGTACAGGATGTCCTCTATACCCTCAAAGTTTTAATGAAATCTGAGGAGGATGGCATGAGAAGCTGTCAGCGGGCACGTCGTCCAGCTCCTCTTGGTTCCAGTGAAATTGTCACACTCTACAGTGTGACACTTACTGAGTGAAGCACATGTCAACACAGATAATGCCCTGACAAAGATGTCACTGCCTGAAAACCATACATTTGAGGAGTGGCACGCAGCCTTTTTCGTCTGAAGTAATCTGTTCAGTATATGGTACCGATACAGGTTTAAAAATAGAATTAAATGACTTGATAAAAAAACATGAAAATCAGTGTATTAATCCATTCAATTAGTACAGATGCAAATGCAACCCCTGGAATCGTGTGCCAATTGTGGAGCAGGATAAATCAATTGATCCTGAAACATAGCACAGCATAGCAATAAGAGAGACTGAAGGTAGGGCTGGGGAATAAAAAAAAACCCTGTTCAGCATTATACTGATGCATGCAAGGAGCAGACTCATAAAAGACTGGATAATAAAAACTCCTGGGGATGGGCCAACTTCCTATCCCATAATGGTCTCTCAAGTCACATGATGTCTGTGTCATATTTTTTTTCGAGTATGATTAATGACACAAGTTGACATTTCCCGTGTGGTTCAGACAACATAATGTAATAATTTCCTTATTAAGGAGATCACTTGGCTCTGGCAAATGAAAGTGGACGTGTTTTTTTTTTTGTTGGTTTTTTTCTTCGCTCTGTGCAAAGCAAACGCAAACTCAAGCTTTATTGCGTTGCCATATTCACTGGCTGACTTGAATGCAAAGCGAAAACGCAGTGCCTTTTGTGGTCTCTTTTTCGGGGTGAGTTAAGTAACTCTGTATCTCTCTACTGTACATCTCTAGATCTGGGTGCACTATAGGACAGTGTTCTCTTCGCACTGGCTTTAAAGTGAAATTTGCCATTGGGTTACGTCATTATTCAGAGTTCAGAGTAAGGCGATCTCACTTATTCCACAATGAAATCATCTCATATATCTACTTGAACAATGGGGTCAGATGTACAAAATGACATCATTTGGTAATCTACTGTTGTTTTCTGTTGGGGAGTAGAGAGGTCTGGTGCTATATTATATTTCTGGAAACTGAATTAAACTTTTTTTTTTGCATTAGGCTGCTTCATAGGGTCATCTGCAATCTGAGGTGTGAAAAGAAAAAGGCAAGAGCTTATCAGTGGGTGTGACATTGGTACAAACACTGCAAAGAACAGTTAGAAATTACAAGATGAAAGGCAGGCTGACAGATTACAGAGGAACCCTTGGAAACATGTTCCTTTATAAATAAAACATTAGTTTCACTACATCGTTGTCTTACACTCACATCACAGGAACGGGCTCTGAGTCAACACTACCAACCGAGCTGCTGTTTCTTTTGTGACAAAGTGTTCCCAATTACCCTAAGAGCTGAAGAAAAATCTCAAAAAGAATAAATAAATAAATAAATAAATACCAGCTTGGATTTGACTGGCAGTTCTCTTGCTGTTTCATCCCTCCCTGGGATTCATACATGGGAGACATTCTGTGGATATTAAAGAAAAGACTGACATTTCTGGGACAGGTGGATAAGTGCCACCTTCACGGAAGCATTCCACACATGTTGGCTGTTAAAGGGATTAGGTGGAGCAGGTGGCGAGACGCCATAGAGCCCATAATATGTCGCCATTCCTGTCGGGCCCAGATCACAAAAACCTGCTCCTTCTATTTGCTTACTCCTCTCGCTCCTCTTTTTTAATTACCAGACACTAATGTAGGAGAGGGCTTATTTATAAATACATATTCATAGCTGTTCATAGATAACTACATAACACCAGACCTACTAATTCCATAGGTTTTTTTTGTAAGCATCTTTGTGTTTTCACCCCCTCCTTTATAGACCCTTTTTTTCGTGTGTGTGTGTGTGTGTGTATGATCTGCATTGCGAGATGGACATCAAAACACTGTATTCACTCAACTCTGTATTCATCTGAAAAGACATTGATTCATATTTCACGTTAAGCAACAGTGGCATCAGCGAATTTTTGATTCATTTGGCAGGACAGCCTGTGATGGCATCATTTATTTTGTGAGTTTAGTGAAGTGGACTCTTTGGGCTGAGAGGGCTCTGTCTCCTTTCAGAAAGCTATATGACCGTTCTGCATCAGAAAATCAATAGTTCCCTTTGTGTGTAAAAATAATCAAATAAATAGACACCTGAGTGAAGAAATAAAATAACAAAATGGTCCACACAGTAAAATAAGTGTCAGTGTCAAATAAGGCTCATTGCAGGGAACAAAAAAGTCCATTTAAATATGTTATGTCTCCCTCTGCCAAGGCTAGTTTGTTTTTTACCCAATTCAACTAAAAATGATTTCCTAATAGCATAATTAGAATGGGTTTGGAAATCATGTACATATTTTGACCCCAGATTTTTTAACTTTGTAAAATGTAGACAGTTTTGTACTTCTTCCTTATTTATGTTGGAGAAGGTATGTTTTGAAGGAGACGTGAATGCAAGTTACTTACTCCAGACACGACAGAACTGCAGAGTGTGGGTGGGTTGAGAAGCAGTGATGACTATTATGCAGGCTATACGGTGTGCTGGGAGTGTCTTCTGACACCTGCGATTGTTTGAACCATTCAGCAGAAGCCATGAACTTTGCAGTGAAATCTCTACATGAAGTCAGATTACACATGTCAAACACTGCGAAGGCCGTTCAGGAGATTTAAAAGGAGGAATACATCTGAAAAGCGCAGTTCGAACACGGTTCATACAAAGAGTTAGCGCAGGCTGTGTTGTAACTATCAATTTCACGCACCGCTGCATCCAGCTATTCCATCACAATGAAAATGGCTTCAGGTAATGTGTCAATTAGCTTTGAGGGCACCAAGAGCCGGTGCGTTTTTTTTTTTTTTCTTTGAGTAGTGAGGTTTCTTCTCAAATCATACACAAGGCTTATTTGGCCATTTTGAGTTTCTCAAGTTATTTTCATGAAACCTTTTGTTGTGATACGATATGCCTTTACCTTTGAAGTCAAAAGACATCACTAGCGCATATCATTTGGCATCTGATCTTAGACACACACCTTGGCAGTAATATGCATTTTCGATTTCACTGAAACAGTTGTGAGCTCTTCCTTTGTTTGTAGTTGCATAAAAGCCAAAGAGATCACCTTCTTATGTCTACCAGCCAGCAAAGAAAGTAATGACTAGCTTTAACAACAGAAATCAAACCTACTTTATTTTTATGCTTCTAGGGGGAGAATACATCACTTGATAATTTTACAAGTACACGCATGCACAAGAAGATGAGTATAATGTAAAGATCATGTAAAAGAAAAAAGAAAACTCACATGAGAGAACAGTAATTATTTTCAGGATAGACTATACCATCACAGCTGGAAAGTGAGCAATTTACGCCAGTTCTACAGAGTGAACAATGTGTCCACAGTGTGAGATCAAGACAATGCCTGCTTTCAGAGCCTACTGGAAAGAATGTGTTGAAGCGATTATTGTGGGAATTACATTTGGCCGTAAAAGACACCATTCAAACAGCGAGAAAAAAACCATAAAGGTGCGCTTATATGTATGTAATATGCATACTGAAAATCAAAATAATGAATGACATGAAAAAAGTGAATCCTGTACATTCATCTTCTATTCCAACCACACTTAAACATACATAAGGTTGAGCTTTGATACACAGATGCCAAATGTAACATATGATGAAGAAAAAAAAAAAAAAAACATACAATTCATATAAACCTTCAGTTTGCTGACATTTACCAGTAAAAGTGTGGAGTCTGGATGGTTTCTGACATGGCAAGAGTACTACCATGTGTTTTTGATAGTCAACTGCATAAGGAAACTTTCAGTTACTTATTATACCACATCAAAATGGCTAAAAAATTCTCCATTTGTACTCTTTATGACTTTTCCTATAGTTTAAAACTTTTAGATCATTTTTCCTAAAGGTTAGGCCATTAGGAAGGTGGACAGTGACACTGGAGAAAAGGGCTACAGCATATGAAAAAAGACCAAGCACCACAACTACAGTTGAACAACATGCTTATGCTGCTTTTCAGGAACATTATGATTACTATGTAGGACTGTCAGTTTCATATCAGATTCATGTTCGCCTTATGCAACTTTAAATATACTTTCAATTGCATTCCCTTTCAATTACTTTGCAATAATTAATTATTGTGTGATGTGACATAAACAAGTTGATATAACACGAGTACAATGATCTAGTCAAGTATAGCAAAAACAAAGTATCAAAACCTTCTAAAAAATCATCCCTAAAAACAGTTTATTTTGTAGTGACAGTTTTTTCAACACACTGGGCAAGCTTTTCACTTTTTGTCAGGAGTTTGGTTTTGCTGGCATTTCCCAGCTTGACATCTTTCTTTGTTTAGTCTTCGGAAATGGGTCTAGGCTCCTGTCCAGCACTCACATCAATCCACCCCAAACAGAATTTCTAAGCAGGCTGTAGGCTTTTCCTGAATTCATTCTATTCCACAAAACCAACAATTGTTGCTACATCAATTATTTGGAAGAAAACAGCAGCAATTTACCTTCAATTACTAGCTTGCTAGTATTAATAACTGAAATTAATAACTGCTCTCATATTTTCAGCTTACATTCAAAGCACACCAGAAACTGTGATGTTTCAAAATGATGAAGTTCAACAGACTTTGCACATGCAAACTGTCTGTGGCTGCTCAGAAATTTTAAAGGTAAATCTTTAAATGTGTATCCAAAAAAAGCAAAGGACCAGGATTGCTCATCACATAAATAGCTAAATCCAAGTAAGAAAAAAGAACCAAAGATCAATGCTTATAAGTAGCTGAAACACATCTACAAAACAGAAACACATCTACAACAATTTGGCTTGATGGTGCTGCATGTATAGCTATGTGTCATTCATAGTGTCTCTTTTCTTCTCTCTGTTTTGAACCACAAAAGGTCACTTGGTAAACTGACACTTCATTTTATAAATACAGAGGAAAGTGGAACAAAAGCACAACTTCAATTGAAACCATTGCTTTAGTGTTGATTAAGTAAAAAAAAGAGGGGAAGTTTTGTGCCAACAGAAATCAGGGTGAGAAAAACCAAGTGTCAAACATTTGTAGATAACTTTGGATAGTGTTAATTTACTTGTACCTGTCAGTCTCAAAGTGGCTGTGAACACATGTTTATTCAGTCAGTCTGTTGTCACATTACTCATTGCATGATTTCACCCAGGAGGCATGACATGGTATGTTTTGGAAAGCAGGGCACAGCACCATCATGGCTGCCATTTACTGATAACTACCTTGCACCAAATTTCGGTAAGTAAGTAAACAAGTAAGTAAGTAAGTAAGTAAAAGTAAGTCAATAAATAAATAACTAAATTCCATTTGGACAGATGGGAAAATGGATTGTGGACTGTAATTTAATTTAGTGCTACCTCTAATCCAAAGAGCGTAAAATTCCTACGTCTATCACAGCTAGCTACATGAATGCGACTGCCTCTGTGTTTTCTGCTGTACAGGAAGGTACAAGGAATTAATTGTAATAATTTATTTTCAATTGAATGACTACTTCTTATAAAGGGCCAACAAGACAAACTAGGAAATAACTAAGTAAACTGGACAATTCAGATGCTGTAACTGCAGGAGAGCATGAAAAAGAATGAAACCAAGAAAATGATCAAATACTGTTAACCTTAAGCAATACCATATCAAATCAACGCCACACATATTATATGCAATTATACTGCAATACTATGTGAAATTATTAACTTCAAAAAATCCAAAATGTATTTGATATTATTTTTTGTTACTTGTGGTCTACTTCAAAGAAGAAGAAATATGTTTGTGTTTACAATAATGTCATAGATAAATGTCATTATTTTGCTGATTTTAGCTGAGAAAATCTATTTTTAAAGCCCAGTTTTGTAAAGGGATTATTTGAAGCATTATCTTGCTACTTATGGATTGTTTTCAAATTATTGCCATGTTACAAAAAGTAATGATGTATGATGTATAAATTTAAACTCATCGTCCTCTAAAGGGTTGAAAACTTCTGTTGTCACAAGATGTTTTTTCCACAAAAAACTCACTCTTCTTTCATGTCTCATTACATTGCGTGATTGCATTTAAGAGAGCTTGGTTCAATTCCAGGGGGATGGGTATAGTACATAGCACAGTACAGAACAAACACACTGCACGCAAAGGTAATAACATTTTGGCCCCCTAAAAATATGATACACACACACACCACACATCACACATTACCCAGACATAACATTACATATATACATCTATTTCATACAGCTAGATATTTACTGAGGCTATTCAGAGTATCTTGCTCAAGCATAAAACAGCAGTGCCCCACCAGGAAACTGAACTTAAGAAGTTTCCAGTTCGACGCCCTGCTCACTTTCAAGCTTTCCTCATGTCACTGCTGTGCAACAACATATGCAACATTACTAATATTACACTTACACACTTAAATCCAGTAAAACAAAATGTACACTTTCTATATTGATTAAAAGTATTATGTAAGAGACCAAGTCTTTTTGCCAAAGCATAGAAATCTATGGGAAAATTGGGAAATCTATGAAGCAAGTTATATTAATGATGTATTAATAATACTATGCGGGACTACAAAATGATTGAGAGTTCTTCAGCAACTGCTGCCTGGTACATGTTATGACCTTGGATATATCCAACCAGAACAAAGAACACAAAACAATTCAGAGAGTATTCTAGACTGCGGATACAGCTTGAATTCATAACAGCTGTCAATTGTGACTTTAAAAGCTGTCAGAGGGTAGGTGGGTAGGAACCATGAATAAACGAGAGATCTGAGTGTAAATCAGAGCCTGGAAGCCTTGAGAATCCCTCCTGTGCTTATTATTCGACTCTCAATGAACCACTTCCAGGCGCAGTCGTTGTGTTTGTTTTCCAGATAAATGAATGACAGCCCCCAAAATTGGCACGCATTGACATTTATGTCAGACATTTCAAATGGAAGATGGATAGTAAGTGCCTCAATTAATCACCACTGTCCGGACAGGCCAAGGAGGGCGGTGATTTATAATATCTCACTTGCAATTATATGTCACAAAGGCCAATGCGCATAAATCAAGATCTGGTCGACCCAAGCTGCAACCATCTGGACAACAAGCCGTAAATGGTGTTAAAGACTAGCGCAGAGTCACACTTCACCACTGTTTAATCATGTGGAAAAACTTTAGGAAAGAAAGAAAGAAAAAAGTGAAACACACCAGGAAAATCAGTGCTGGCTTGAGCCCGATACTGAGGGACTGTGCACCCAGCGGGCAGAAATCTCTTCTATTAGGGGAGATGAGGTCTTGGTTCAATTACAGTCCAGACTGATCTCCAAATGGCATTACATCTGGTTAATATTTTATCTAAAGAGCGGAAGGAAACTTTGGTCTTGCAATGACCCTGTCTTTTCCCTTTTATTCTTGCATATCTGACAAGCTTTCTGATGATTCTTGTGTGGCACTGTCTTCAGATACAAACCAAAGGAGCTGAAATCAATTAACAAGTTTAAGTTTTATACCACTGATATACAAGCCCTGTGTGTAGCATTGATTAAGCTATCTTAGCTGATTTTTCCCCTTAAAATCACTGTATGACTCCCCTTTCTCCAGAAATACAATGTCTAATTAAATTGTATACACATATTAAGCATCAGGCTGTTAACATGTATCTGGATTTATTAATATTTTCTAGCTCCATGCTCCATATCTGAATATACATTTCAGCTTTTCAGGCTTAATTGTATATTGCATGTATATTCAACCTTACAGCATGAATTGGGGACTTATGACACTAAATACAAAAGTACAGAAACAGAACCCTGCAATGATCTCATTATTCAAATTATTCATTATCATTAGCATCATAGATGGAAGAATGGAAGAATGGAAAGTGACTCCTAACCATAGAAACTGCCTGACTATATTGACATACAGTACTTTATAATGAACACGATGGATGTGCCAAGGAAGCTACATGCACAACTTCTCATGACCAAAAAGCCTTCCCAAAAGTGAATACCCTTTTCTCCACTATTTCCATGAATACATTAACATTACATATGTTATTTATTTTTGTATTTGCAACAGACTTACAGAGAGATGTTAGTGGATGCTTTCACTGTATTAAATCTACAGTACATCAGGACACATAATGTGAATATTTATATGAGTTTATATATATTTTTCTTTTATCCTTTAAGTATCAAATTAAGTAAAAAAACAAGAAACTCTAAATTGGAAAATACTGCACTGCTGTGTATATTGCAGTTTAACATTTGTAATAATAATAATAATAATAATAATAATAATTTCTTACAAACAACACATTCTGAACAAGTAAATGCAAGAACAACAAGAACAGAAAAACCCTCAATCATACTCTCACATGGAGATTATGTGTGCAATGCTATGCTTGCATGTAAAATACTGTACTTCACAACAATCATGTGGTTTACTGATTCAAACCCCCCAACACTAACACTCAAATGGCATCCTAGTATTACACAGAAAAATTATATGTTTATAAAGGATCAAAAGGCAGCTCCTCCACAGATTCAAAGTCTATAATGAAAACACAGCAATCACACACAGGGTCTGGCATATACATTTCAAATTACTTTTCCAAGATGCCACAAAATTGCTTAAATGCCTCTTTATTGTTAGGGTTTGGCTGGGTTTAGAAAATGGCACACTTATTACGGTGTCTCAGCTATAACTGCAGTCACCCGGTTTAAGCAATGAATGCTGGTGAGGTATTCAGCCCACAAGGGGAATTTTGAACCCCAGTGCTTCCGCAAGTCAAATTTTCAACTGCTACCTTAATATCAGAAGATTAATCTGACTCAGACTAGTTGCAGCATCTTAATACTATAATAACATAAAAACAACTGCTACATTGGAATGATACACTCCCCATTTCAATAGTTCTAGCAAAGCTTAAGATTTACCATTCTTTTTAGCTAGTTGTACCATTTAGATTTAGTTTTTAGCGAAGATACTTATGATGGAGGAATGGATGTGGAGAGTTAGGAGAACCTGAGGTAGCAATACACAGCTGCTATTTGATCTCTACATGTAAATGCAGCAATGTCCTTCTGATTCATCATAAATATGCCATCTTATGGCTTGCTGTTTTTGTTTTGTCCTTTTTTCCCCTTGAAATTCCAAGAATTTGATCCTGACCTTATATTTGAGTAGAAAAGTGTTGGTTGTAGCATTTTTTCTGTCATATCTTTGAGCTTTTTTGATTTTCGAAAGAATAGCTTCCTTGGTTGCACAGTTGGCCTTGAGGTTTTTTCAGCCAAGCATAACAAAGCAGTAGCCTGTTTCCCTTACCCACTCCACTGTGTTGTGCTGTTGCCTCTTGACTTCTGTACTTTACTTTTGCTCCTCCTGCACCTGTTTTGACACCTGGGATTAAGAATGGAAACCATTTGGTGCAGACTCCAATAGCTATGTGATTCTGATACCATTAGGCGCTCCTTTCTGGGAGATTAGGCTGTGCTTGGATTTCCACACGGTATTTCCTACACAGAGCCCAATGGAGTAAATCCTTGTTGTACAGTATAAAAGCATTTATCACAAGTTCAGATGGCTCCTGTGTCAGATGCCATTTCAGGCAACCAGCCCAGGGCCCATTGACTTTGTGCAGCTGAAACATTTTACAGTTCATCCATTTACCCAAGAAAGTAAGCTGCTGAGAGGTGGATCTGGTCCTAGCAGTCAAACATTAGTTAGGCAGCTAGCCAGCTATTTAGTTGCTGGCTAGCTTGTCAAAGAAGTCATCCAGTCAGTGTGTGTGTATTTGGTTGTTAAAATGTAAGGCGGTTGTACGTCTGGAGTATTACAGCTAGTGACAGTACCTCAACAGAGATGCTCGCACCTGTATGCATGCATTTTACATTACTTTTATATGTTAATGTATTCATGGACAACATATGCATTTCTGCATTTGAAGTATGCGTCACACAACTGTAAAAATAGAATGTAAAAAATATATAGTACAGTAGAATAGTGCATTAAAATGTTGAACCATATTCAGCTGGTTGAAACTGTTTTTTTTTTCTTTATTTAATATTCACAGTCAACCACAGTGCAAATTACTTCCACTGTTTCTTTGATTCAACTATAGAAACCAAGAAAGACTGTGACTCCTTTCTCAGCAATGTACTCTCTGACAAAGAGATACATTTTATTAGTTAATTTTCCATCTGTGCAACCAGATAACATAAAATGCCTTCTATCAAAATGAGACATGTGATGTGACATTATATAAAGCAAGGGAAAGTAATCTTAGCATTTTCATTTCATTCTATTACAAAACTTTGTCATAGCCACATCCCCAATTACTGTACTTCACTTAACCTGATAATGACTATTTAAAAAAGATGAGTGAAATGGTAGGATTCATAGCAATAGCACAGAGCAATGTATAAACACATCTGTTTCAAGCCTGTTAATAACGAAAGCAACCTGAAAGTACTTCTGGTGAATCTAAGACATATTAAAGCATTTCCTTTTTTCCAGATTTAAAAAGCATTACAGTCTTAACCCTGATATTGATTTTTTTTTTTATAAAAGATCCTTTTGGCTGATAGCTCTGTGATATACAGAATTGCCCCTTAAGATCCTGTTTACATTTACATTTATTCATTTGGCAGACGCTTTTATCCAAAGCGACTTACATAGGTTACAGTTCTTTACAATGTTATCCATTTATACAGCTGGATATTTTACTGAGGCAACTGTGGGTTAAGTACCTTGCCCAAGGGTACAGCAACAGTGTCCCAGGGGGGATTGAACCAGCAACCTTTCGGTTACAAGTCCTGCTCCTTAACCACTATGCTACACTGCCACCCCTGTTCCTTTTAAAGAATACATTTAATACTATGTTTTAATCTTAGCGTGGCTATCTAGATTAATCAATTTCCTTAAAAGCTCCACCACTCTAGTGGAGCTTCATCATCATGGGAGATATGAGCCAGGTGAAAAAGTGGACACTGTCACACACTGAAAACAAACAAACTCAAGCAAATGGACCTGCGCTCCTGTAATACCCATCTCAATGGATATGGCAGGGAGGGCTATCACGGGTTTCAAATCCCCTTGCTAATAGGATATAGTGCCTACTGAAACATTTTAATTGGCTGGAGGAAACAGATTAGCTTTTAATCGATCAATAAGTGCTTTGAGAGGGGTATCAGTTAGGGTTGCGGTGCTCCTGTTTTTACCTAGGCATAAGCGCTAATTAAAGTCAGGGCCTCTCAGATGAATTTGATGGATGAGCACAGACGTGCACTCTGCGGAAAAGACGGAGACTGCACTATGACTGGCTTCCTGGTGTTGAGAAAATCACAGCCTTGCTTCCGGATGAACAAGGCTAGACAGGGAAGTACTTAATTTCACTTTGAAGAAAAGAGTGCCTTTCTCAATGTCACATTGTCTTTGACCTTATTTAATATATGTTTTTGGAAAGAATTATGAAGATAAATAAAATATAACCTAGGGGTAAAGTACATTGAGATATTTAATCTAAGGGTTATATAGTATGGCACAAGTGGTGTGGCCAGAGGAGAAGCCAAGGGCAGTTATGTTTCCTTATTCCCCAGTGGTGCTGTTATTCATAACACAAATGTACTAATAGAAATAATGCTTCCTTAAAATAAAACTATTTTTTTTAACGATGACAGACATCATTTTTAATGTTAAAGTCAGTAAAGGGGACATCTGCGCTGAAATTAATGTAATATGTACTGCCTAAGCGTGCTAATTTTGGTAAGCAGAATTAATGCTGCAGAATGAACCAAACTATCTTTTATAAACTAACAATATTAGAATGTAGAAGTAACTTTTGATGACACAGAAACCCATCAGTTTCATCCAGCTTGTCTGTAAGCCTTCATGCTAAGCTGCAGTCTGTCTTATGAGTGTGTAACTCTGTTTTGCTCCGACATAAAACAGCTCCACTGTTTTCCCCATTAATGTATGGCATCCTCAAAGATTGCCTAATCATTTCTGACAGAACTGCAGTTATTGATATTAACAGGCTATTTTTCTTAATTAAACCTTGTCTGGGAAGAGTCTCCACTGTAAAACCACTGCAGTAACCGACAACATTGTATAGGTGACGTGCTCCCGCTGACATTTACTGTTACCATGGTAATATGACAGCAGAGTGAGATCTCGACAAATTTTGAGAGCAGACAATAACACATAATAACAGAAATTCCATATACCATCAACACTATAATTGGAAGAAGTTCAGACTTCTGTTAAAACTAGATGGCTGGCTAGACAAGGTGTCTATCATTTTTGGCACATTACTGCCAGGAGTACAGTTAGCCCTTGCTAACAACTGGAACTACTGCAGGCTGCCAGAGTCAGCACCAATGAATAGTAAACGAACAGTGTTTATCCCTTATAACTGCCTTAAAATATCTCAAAATTATACACTATTTTTAATAAGTGTGATTCGGTTCTCTTGTCTTCAGTGTGATATTCAGTTGCACAAAAAGGGTTCCATTAATACTTTCTAATTGGTCTATATACATTCCACCTATGTGCATTTCAGTGCATAGGGGAGTATCAGTCAGCATCAAAACCAGCCAAGCTTGACTTGACTTGACATGCCAGTAATCATGTTATACCATGGCTTCTTCTCCTGCTTCTTCACATTAATATCGTATATTGAGGACCCCTCAGACGATCTAATCTGACTATTAATCCAAACTATGGTGTAAGTGGATAATGTTTATCACTAGGAATCACATTTACACTTTGATTTTCCAAGTCCAAATAAGGATCTTTGGTCAGATCTTTTACAGGAAAATTTAGAGTACACCATCTTTTATGCAGTATTTTGGTAACAATAGCAGTCCCAAAATCACATTTTCTAATAGTAACTATTAGGAGTAGCCACATTCCTCTGAATTTTAGCTTCTGCCCAGATTGTGTGTTTAAATTGAACCAACTGAAAATAATGCTATAAGAACATCCTTCATTCACAGAGTTTTTCATTAACTGGTTCAAAGGGTTGTACAAAACAATACTTCACTGTGGAACAACTGTGTTCAGTGACTGCACAGTCACACAATTCCAGTTCATCCAGTTACTATGGTGAGATATTGGTTACTACTCCTGTACAAACCAGTACCAAACAAGACAGTCCAGGAGGACATGTAAACTGTAAACACCAAGGAACAGTTTGAGAAGCAACTACAGTACACTGCCTTAGATTATGAAGTTTATCTTCAAACACCAAAAAACAAAGAAAGCTTGTGTCCTTATTTCTGATGTACCATTCATAGATAAATCTCTCTTTCAAGCACTTTTTTTTCTTCTCGGGTTCTTCTTTTCTGGTTGTTTTCTTTTCCATCACCCATCTGCCCTTTTCCACAGCGGCTCATTGGCCGATGGCAAAAAGTCAAGACAAGACAGAGACAGATACATGCGTTCAGTGCTCCATAGAAGCATGTCAGAAAACATAAAGATTTGAATATGTCACAGCTATCTGTTCCCTTCTGTTGGGGGTTGCCTTGATAAGGGGAGTGCGTAAGTGCTATATCACTTCTTATCAGGACCTGTCAGCGACTCAGTCTAACATGATGAGATTCCCAAAACGAAGCGCAGAAATAAGGTGAGAGCTCCTCCTCCAGCCTCCTGTTTCTAATTCGGGCAGTGTGAGAGTACCACTTTCTGACAAACTGAACAGGGCTTCAGCACAATCATGGTGTTTAGTTTGTAAAAATGATCTGCTACGTTTTAAGTGGTGCAAATTAAATGTGTTTTTTGTTGTTTTGTAACGAGTAACTCCATGTTAAATATACTGTACTGTAGTAGCATATGAATATAGTTGGAAGGTAGAAACCGAAGATGGCAATGTATAGACCATGGCATGCCATACAAGAGGCCATTGTTCAAATACACATTTTTGGGCCATCCTGACAAGCACCAGGCCTCGCAAAGTATGGACTACGGCACGCAAAAGTAAACATTCCCAGGCCAAAATGGCAGCCACCCGGCTGAGGAATAAATCCCCGCTCCTCCACACCAAGGAGCCCCATGACAGGATGAGTCGCCACTGATAGGGAGACTCAGATGGCCTGGAATCTTTATGACCCCAAATCCACCAGGGACCCTCCCTCCTGACCAGTGGTGAAATCCCAGTCCTCAGTTATAAACTACTATTTCTGTATATTCTGTTCGGTTTAAGGTACACATGTCTTGTCTGGTCTCATTTTGATCCATACAGTGCGAGTAGCAAAGGGGTGATAGTTCTATAAAAGTAGGAGGCCTCCTAACCATTGTTCTGGGAATTGGCTCAGAAAACTAAAATGATAGTACATTAGGTACATTATCCATGTAAAATATGCTGACAGGAAAAGATAATGTGTTAGCATCCACTTTCTTAGACGTCAACTGTGTAGCACATGTGAAATTATGGACTGCAAAGGAAATACTAAAAATACAATGATGTCTGAGCACTAATAGACAGGGACTTGTAAACTCACTGTCCATGAACACTGTAAATGATTTTCTCCAGGGTTTATCACTAACTTTTGTTTATACTTTACTTACCATAAGAAAACAAACCAAACTAGACTTTGAATAACTATTAAATCACTCAAATACATCTATGTAACTTGGGTTTGCACCCCACAAACATTCACATACTTTTATTTGCCTTACTGTACACAACAAACACATACTTCAATGTTTTCTGTGAAAATGAGCTGAGGAACGAGGAAGAGGTGCATAACGTATGAGGATTTTCTGTCATACATACACATTATGATGATGATTATGAACACTCTTATTTGCAGTCTTATTTATCATGATCATTATTGTTTAGTGTTCAAGGTAACTGATGTTTGTCGCTGTGACTGATTTGGAAGTACGTTGTTTGAACGCAAGGACATGAAACCACTAAGTTCACTTTGCAGCATTCATCAGTGTTGGCAACAAGTCTTCGATTTTTTTGTTGGTGACTTAGTTTCCTCAACAAGCTATTTAAACATACTGTATCTTAAATAGCTTAACTGTATAAAGACATTTGTGGTGCACTGAGCTCCATACTGAGCATTCAGTTGGAAACAAAATACACCAAATATGTTAGTTTTCTGGCCTCATACACTTAGCTTTTAGCAACGCTGGCACTACACTTACTGACCAGCAGGGTCATTGTTGAATTTTCTTTTGTGAAGGATTTTATGATGTAAAGTGGAGTTCATACAATGCTGTTTCACCATACGATCCTGCCTCTAAACTTAAAATCAAGGGTAATTGTGGCCCTCTAAATTCTTGTTCAGGCACACTGCCTGAACAGTAACCCCCTAAGGGAAACACTGCTGGATTTACTCATCCAGCCTACTGCTACACCTCCCACATACATATTTACACTTTTTTTTTTTCTCAAAATAAGAAAGAAACATGTTTGTTGTATTAAAAAATAGCCACTGGAATGTTACCAATCAAAAAGCTTGAAAATATGGATGACTGCATGTTTTTTGTTACACTTCAAAAAAAAAATCATACTACACCTGGCACAGCTAAGTGTTTATCTGTATATAAGCACTGAAATGGTGGTTAGATGCATAACTGGATGGTTGTCCAAGCGATTATGGTGCAGACATCTCTTTAATCACAAGCCAGTTCAACTCATCAGCCTTCCTTTCCTTTAGCCTTTATTTTAGATAAGTCAAAAAAGCTCATTTCATGTCATGTCAGAACGCTATGAACTGCAATTGCCTCACAGCACAACTGAAATCCATTTATAGGTAAGAGTGAACTGCAGGCCTTTTCTCAGTCTGGAGTCAATAATACCCAGTTGGCTACCTGAGTGTGTCGGGGGAGATAGGGAACAGTGCACTATGCCTTCAGTGTGAGTAAATGACTATCACTGTTCAAAAATAATGGGCCACACCTTTTTGTGGCGTCAAAAATGGATATCAACTAGCCATCAGTGATAACTGTAGAGATGGGTCTCACAAGTTCTCTGCCTCAGCTCATTCAAAGTCATGAAAATCAAAAGACGGTACATGAAATGTTCATTGTCTCCATTCTCCATTAATCAAAAGAGCACAGTTTCCTAGAACCTGACCTTTCATCATACCCTTGCTGTCTTTTATCCTTAGCGAATACTTTCAAGTTCACACTTATATTAAACAGGAAATAGCATTTCTTTCAAAACTAAGAAAAATATACATATTCTCTGGAAAGAGAGCATCTGTTCAAACACAGCCCACACAATGAATCATCATTAAAATGTTCTCCAATCCAGGGAACTATCGTATTAATTTTGAATCATCAGGTCTGACACAATTTTTTGGTTGCCTCAGGAACCCCAGCAACAATTAGTGTCAAGTCCCGCTTTCCCTCACCCCCTAAAGTACAACAACTAAAATGCACTGTTAAAATGAGATGGGTTTCATGTAAAGTGACTGAAGGAGTGACTGTTCACTTCTAAAATTACACATATATGTAAAAAATACATAAATACAGATACAGCTTACAGATGATACCTTAACTCAAGAAGGCAAAATCTCAGATGAGCTATTCTTGAAAGCAAATGTACATAAATAATATTACAGTGAAGAAATTATTAATGGAAAAATATGTCATAATATGTACAGAGAAGGCATGCAGCCTGACAAAGATACTTCAGAATATGGAACACCAAAGCAATTGATTCAAAGTAGATGAGGTCAAGCTCAGTATAGGTATGGCATGGCACAACATGGACTGGAAGCTTTGATGCAGAGCTGCAGTCATGTGTAGAACCCAGAAATCAGAGCCATAACTAAGACGTTTCACATCTGACATGACGCTGCTGACGAACGCTGCCATTGTTGCTGTGATAATGATACTGAGGGCTACCCCCTGATCCCAGGGGGATAAATCTCAACACAGAGAGCAACCCCCTCTCATTTAGAACTGCATACCCAGTAATAAACAACTGAATGACAACAATGACTAATTTATTTTCTCTCAAAATGCATCAAAAGTATAGTAAAACATAGCGGCCAACAGTTAACTATAAATCAACTATTTTCTGGATCCTGGATAAAACCCGAGATCAGGTTACTGCCCGTACAGTTACAGACTGCATAGAATATAAGCAGAGTATTGAAAGCTCATCTCACATTTTGTGTTGCAAAATGTTATCAAAAACATGTTGTGGTTTTCCAAACACAGATCACATCTCACCTGTCCAAGCGGAAATAGAGGAACAGAAAATAAATAGTTCCATGCTTCCATCTAAAATGAAAGGCAACTGAAGATAAAAAAAACACAGCCAGGGATCAGCAAAGCAATGTGTCAGCTGAACAACACAGATATAAAGGATCACTGTGTTGTATAATAGGGACACAAAGCACTGCCCTCATAAAATGTATTATAGCAGCTCAAATGCTGTCAAGGTCAGTCACCAAGGGAGGTCTCATTGCTTTGTACCAATTAACAGGCATGCAGTGAAATGCAGTACACTCAATCAATGATGCGGTAGACCTTTTTAAACAAGTTCTGCTTCAGTGACAGGCTTGGCATTGTAAGGTTGAGCTGGACTCTGCATGTAGAGTGCCATAACTACAGCCAAGTCCTTCTTCTAACAGTTGAAAAACTAGAATGTGCTGGGTGGATGGTTCCTCTCAGCAGCAAAGATGCTTTTAAACATACCATCCCCAGTTCTGCCTCAGACAATTGCTGTAATACATTAATTCCTGCTGATTGTTACGACTCAAACAGGAAATGCAGACTTATTAAAAACATGAAAATAGATAGCTCTTCTAAACGCTCGTGGGAGGGAGAGACACAGCACGTGCATGCGAGGCCCCCCGTTTTAATTAAATGCTGATGAAATTCCAGGAGAAAGGATGCACCCCCTTTCAGACACAGCGTGGGACTGGAGCGCCAGGCCGGAGTGCAAAAGGAATCGGTACCCCCGGTCTCGCAAAAGCCGCGGAAGCTCTTCCCAACCGCTGCGCTGCTTAATTGGCTCTGCTTGCGTGAACCAATCTGCCCCCCGCGGTGAGGCGCGTATTAAGCCCCGATATGGGCCCCACGTGGAGCTGACTGCGGCAGACGTCGGAGCAAGGAGCTGCTGCTTAATTGACCGCTCCGGCCGGCGTGATGGAGTTCCTGCAGGGCGGTGTGGAGGACGTCACATTGCCGTGGGGAACCGGCCCACAACACTGCGCCGTCAGCACTGATTACTTTATCTCTGCGCCAAACACTCAAATAACTTCATCTCTGAGAGGAGAACACTTACTGCTGTAGATATGGCAGGGTTTTTTTTTTTTTTCCAATACATTATTGGTAGGACAAACCGGGGAGTTATTTTGGCTCCATATTTCATTTCTTTGCAGGTGCAGAGCCTTTTAGCCTGGTGAGTTTTAAAGCCCATCACCGCATGGGTCCATGTTAATTCATACGTTGCAGATTCAGTAAGCTCTGCGGATTGGAAGCACATGCCAGTCTCGCATTGGATCCAATCCTGCATTAGATTTTACTTTTAAAAAATGTATTCTTATTCTTGCTTTCGAAATTGTAATTAACCATTAAGGCACCACAGGGGATTCATTTGCATACGATAATGACACAAATAAGGGCACTTAGAGTTCAACACACAAATTTAACCCCCCAAGGACATAATTATCAAACACTGCAGTCCCTCCTGGGAGTTGTCCAAATAGCACTGTGCAGCACAGGACTACTGTAGTTTATTTCCCATTTCATCACTTTTCAATGGTTGCAACTCTCATGAAATTAGTCTGAAATATAGGCATGGAAACATGTGAATACATGGGTCTTTCCTATATGTAGTAACATTCAAATAAGTCAACCAGCAACTAGTGGTGCTTGAACAGGCCCAGTGACTGTATGAAGCTTTTCCCCAGCCACACAAAACATGCAGGGGACCATGTGGTGTTGTTCTCATGGATCCAATCTCCTGATGTCTCCAGGTGAGCTCTTAGTTACAAAGCCAGACTTCTGCACATGTGTATTGAGAGCAGGATCTGAGGTTTAAAACCCCCATTTTCCATCAGAGACAGCAGCTGGTAAATTTCTTGATGTGATTCTTAACCATAAAATGCTGCTGCCCACTCTGTGACAAAAGTACTGCATTTCCCAGGTGCATGAAAAACTATATTGTATTAGATTTACAAGTTTTAAAACATGTATCAAAATGGATGCACAGCTAGAAGAAATGGATGACATTGTACATCCTGTAATAATCTGTCAGCAGCCTACTGTGTAATGGGACAGCAAAACCATCTTTCTATCCTGGGGGCTACAAAGAAAAGTCACAAACGTTGAATAGACAGCAATAGTGAGGAGGGTTCAAAGTAATGGCTGCTGGGACACTGTGATATGAAGATTTATCATCCTAAGAGTTATGCAAGACAAGGTGGTGGTGTTAGATCATCATATTTGTAGCATTACCAAACCACCATAATATAGCCAGGCCACCGGCTTGAAGAAAGGTAACAGGAAATCTGGTTGTACAGAGGGGAAACAAATGAACAAATATCAATTCTCGAGTCACAGCTGATTTGCATAATAAAGTGCTGTTCAATAAAAAGACTGGTAGCATCATCCACTTCAACTACTACAACTACAAACTACTTTTTGTGAGTTATATGGTGTTAATTTATCTTTTATTTTCACTTGTATTTGTATTATATACTTCTCAAATCCCGCCATGCAGTTTTGTTGGTAACCTTCAGAAAGATACTTCAGCTGATTAGTCTGTTTCACACCAGGCTATATAATAGACCCTTTGTAAACAAGGGTTTTGAAAGGTCTTTGAAAATGACTAATAGGTTGCATGATTGCCTCCCAACAGAGAAACATTGTTATTATTGTTTTTGACCACCTCGTACTTAGGAATGTAACATTTCTGGAATCAAAGGTATAAGTTAATGGTGACCCAGGGGAGTAGATGAATTTAAAGATCACCATTATAAATTAAAGTATAAAGACTGGGTTCAAGGTGGTGCTATGCACAAACTGAATATGGTCACTGTTTGCTAAATTCCATTAGAGTTCACACGGGTAATCTGCAAGTGCTGATTTTTACCTCTACATGCAAGTCTGAAGGAGGCGTGATACAACCAATGTTCATTAGGTATACCTTCTGGCAAGGCATCATTAACACTGGGAAGCACAACACTTTCAAAATTGTAACTTTAACACTGTAGAGATCGGGGAAAATAAACATAAACTCCTTCTCAGTGGCTCTTCTAACCAAGAAAATCCTCAGCAAAGGGAGGTTGCCCACTTCAGCAATCTTTATGCATTTGCGAGTGCAACTTCCCTCTGCTTAGGATGGTAAGGGTTAAGAAGTTAAGCTTGAATATTTCAAAAGAATTCTGAAATATGTCAGGACATCTAATATGTAACAGCCCTATGCAAAATCATGTCCATGTAAAAGCAGGTGTTCTGCAAAGCAACAATATGGATGTAACTCTATGCTGCCATTCTCTGCCTGGACTGCTGTAACTGTTTTAGGGAAGCCTCACAGTGTGTGTGAATGAGGAATAAAGGCGTTTCTATGGTGGCTTTTTTCAGTCAAGTCCAAAAATATTACGGGCACCCTGGTATCAGAACTGGTATCAAACATACAATACATCCCAATGTATCATTGCTCCTTCTTCCTGTTGCAGCATGAGAGAAAACATGAAATCACAAGCCCATAAAAATCCTGACAATAAGTTCTGCATAGTACTAGGTAGGCCACACTTTTCTGAGATGACTGAGATCACCGGGGAATCGATGTTTGGAAACAGAGTGAATCCAAACAATCTGCTTGAGATAATATGGGTAGAGTACAAGGTACTCAGTACTATTTATACAGACTGGGTGTTTTCTGAAGCTACTTAAATAAAGCAGCTAGCTCATGGGCATAGCAGCTTTACACCACCCATTCACGTCAATGTCCCCCATGTGTAATTTTTCACATTTGAATGCTCGACATGATGAAAAAAGATAAGTAAGATAATGTAGATATTAAAATGGAGAGCATATGTTCGCTGTGTTCTAGCCAAAAAACCCTCATAAGACTACTGGTAATAACTCTGCATCAGCTCTTACACGGCATATCAGCATTACACGGCACTGGGCTACTCAGGGGTTAGAAAGTTACGAGGAAGACACAAACTCATATGCAGCATTTCTGAAACTGCATTTGAAAGTATTCCAAATTCTGTAACTGCACAATAGCAGCCAGCAATTGGATATGGCTGCAGAAAGTAGCCCAACTCAGCAAAATGGAGAGAGAAAGGCAGAACCCCTGGCCCATGGGGGCTTCCATGAGGGTATGTGACTTTTTTCTGGGTGGGGGGTGGGTTGGGGTGGAGAAATCCTACCCATTTATTTTAGTGATTTATTATATTTAATTATTTATTTATTTGCCTCATTATTGTGTTCCTTTCCTTTAATGAGGATAGGATGTGATTGTTCGGCACAGTTCAAGTCTGGGTTTCTCATGACAGCAAAGTTATTGCGGACACTGTCAACAGAACGTGTCTGTGAATGAAAGTGAAGTAGGATGCAGGAAATGGGACGGCAAGCTGGCTGGAGGGTTGGCAGGTGTAAAATCATTTCAGTGATTGGGATGTGGGAGCGCTGAAAATCATTTCAGTGAATGGGTTGTATGTGTGTCGGGGGGGTGTAAAATAATTTCAGTGACTGGAGTGTGCAGGTGGGGGTGTGTAAAATCTTGTCAGTGACTTGTCACTGCAGTACTGCCTGTTATTCCAGGATCACTTGCACAACTGGTCTGCAGGTTCTTTATTGAAACATACCTGGTCTCCTCGCTCTAAGAAAGTTTTCCCCATGTTCCCTTTTTCCCCCACACTGCCTTCTCCAGATCAGTCATTGCTCTTTCATTGACTCACATTCTGCAATTTTCCATCTGATGTGGCAAATTTGGAAATGCTATCAATGTGTAAGAGACCATGACAAGTTTCCACCTCAAAGCAACGTCTCTGCAACAGTAAGCACCCTGACACCCAGCTCCAGCCCATTCATTCCGCTGTACACTTCCCCATTTTCTGCACATATGCTCAGGCACCCAGCACAAAGAGCAGAGTGCTTTACCATCCCAGCCACTCATCCATAATAAATATCATCCCTGTTATGTAAATGAATTTGTCAATAATCACGACACGGTTCGTGTCCTGTCCAACATGTCTGGCTGTGTTGACAAAGCTATCAAATCAAGACAAGAATGTTGATGTTTAGCACGTATTGAAAGCGAAAATTAAATGAGGTTTAAATCCTGGTTAATGGAAGGGCAAACATAACAATGAAATCAATGTAAGCACAGCATTTTTTTTCAGTTACCTGCCAGCAGGAAAGGGTGAAAAAAACGTCTACATGCAACTGCATATTTCTAAAGGGATCAAAGAGATAATCTTATACTGCAGCACCCAAGCAGTCGCCAATCACAATCAGAGCAGGACCGACGGCTAAATATGAGACAATAGCCATCACTGCGAGAGGAAGATGTGATTAAGTGTGTCTGAGCTGCAGCCAGTCATCCTTAGCTGAATGCAATTTCTGTTTTTTTTTTTTCTTTAATTCAGAGATGCAGTCAGAGCCTGTCGCTGTGAAAAAAGGAAGGGAAAGAAACACCTGTGTGCCCATCTCAACGTGGAAGGGCCATCCATGAAAGAATTCTGATTGACATACAGTGCATATTAGCAGATGACACGTGACTTGATTCTAGCTATAGACAAAGTAGGAGTGGTGGACCTCTACCCCAAACAGGTGATCAGTCTGCCCAGTAGACAAATGCATGGTAAAGGATAAGAACTCCTCAACTTGGAAAGATCCATCTTTTCTTGAGGTTTAGCCTACGGTGTTACAATGGTTCAGCCTTGGGGCTTTTCTAAGCTGTGACTGGATGACCTGTCTGAACTGTGGGCCAGTCACAACAGCTGACTGCAGCATGGCTTTCCCTGCCCCTGCCCAGAAGCACGTGTGAGTGTCAGGACAATGACCAGTCAGATGCCTTGCATAAAATATAAAGTGTGGAAGGCCAATCTTTAATGGCTTTACCCATCCCAGTGTGTCCAGTCATAGAATATTGTTGGCTTATGTAATTATACTAAAATCAGTCAACTTGCTAAAATATGGAGAGAATTGCTGCAGCACATTATATATTATATAGTGGTGTGAAAATGACTCTTGATTTGGGTTAATATTCACAGCATCGAAGTTGTGCTTATTCAGAGGGCCTTTAATCCAAGTGTTTAATTCATGCCTTTTCTACCATGACCTACCACTCCACTCTGTGAAAAGAGGAGATTCTGTGGCAGTAGGATGCAAATGTGGAAAACATGCTCATACTGTAGAGCATTGACACATATTTCAGAGTGAAGAAACACAAAAAAACTGAAGGTTATTCTTAGATCTTAGTTTCACGTGAGGAGAGAGCTTTTCACATGATTCATGTGACCATTTAAAGGCCTGCCCAATTTCATGGAGCCATGAGTCTTGCTTTTCATTGAATGAATACATGAAAATGCATGAAAAATTGAATGCATGAAGAAAATGCATGTAAAATTGAGATCTTAATAGTGACATTGAATAGTCAACCAAACAGCATATAGTGACTGTATTTTTGGGCTGAGTTTACATTTAGGTGGAAGGTGAGAACAACATAAGTCACCATGATCCTTGCATCTAAAGAAAGGATCACATGAAAGCACTAAAAAGCCTTTTCTGTGAGTTATCAGCAGGATGCAGATATTGAATCTGGTATCTGGCTCCGTTTGAGCTCTGCGACTCCTGCATCACTCCCATTATTACGCCTTCATCTGGTTGATCTGTGCAGCTGGCTGCGAGCCTTGTTCAAAAATTTCGAAAAATAAAACATCAAAGAGACCAGTGCTCTGTCGTGGCCCTTGCAGATTAGGGCCTCCGCGTGTCACATAAAATCAGTGACTGCCTCCTGAAAAACGCTCCATCTGCACGCTAATGCACAGCTATCATCAAATTCATTCCTACTCCACGCATACTTATCTTACCCTCTCCAGCAACCTGCCATACTCTAAAGAGCGTGCTGTGTAAATATTTTAAGTTCCAACTCCGTTGCTGTCTGTAGATGCAGTGACTGCACTGAAGCAGCCAGCCCTGTCCTTATTACACTGCATTCGATTATTTATCTGGTTAGCAGACATAGCTGCGCAGAAAGACTTGCGAACTTACATTTTATATATTATCTGCTTAGTCAGATGGATATTTGCTGAAGCAGTTCATTAGGATAATCAGCTTTTTGCACATACAACTGCACAAAATATGAACACATGTCGAAATAAAGCTCTGGAATGGGATATTTGATGAAAATGGACATTCAAATTAAAACATTTTTGAATAACCTACAGCTGTGTGTTTATCCAGGTTGATTAGGTATTTGTTCCATTGCTCAAAGAACCACTGTATACACCCAGTTCCTGCTGTTCTGTCTTTCTTCATAATGCTTCACTTTGTGCAGATGAAATCATTTGCATTCTCATATTAATGTGTAATCAAGCCACGTGTCATCAAGTCTCAGCCAACAGTATTTTTTTTTTTTTTTCCGTGCTCTGGTCAGTGACCTGATTGCATATATGTACCAAATTCTGACCTGACTGAAGCTCTCCCCTGAAGTACCTGTAGCTTTCTCCATCAGGTTAATCACTCCCAACTTCAGACCTGGAATTGGACTGTGTTTCAAGCAGACTGACTGATTATCAGACACTACCTCCCCCACACCCCTGCCCCTTCTGTGAAATCAGGATTCAGAGTTCAACAGGCAAAACTTCTGTGGAGCATTTTGCAAGGGTACTGAAGGGAGGTGAGCTCCAACGATGCAGGCTGTGCAGATTATTTGCTGTCTCCCTTCAGCACCTCTGCCAAATGTTCCACAGTATTTTGCCTCTAGAACTCACCCCAGGGTGGATTCATTTGAAATCTGCTAATTACCCTCGTGTACCCAAGCCTGGGGCTGGACAGACACATGGGCCACCTGCCTGCGCTTCCTGTTGCTGTTTTTAGGGGAAAGCTGTCCCTCCCTGGTAGATTTCTAGCAAAGCCAATAGAGGCAAAATGTTTCTAGGTTATTGTAGGTAAACTGATATCAGAAAAAGGGGGCATTTTAAAGTAGGTACACAGCATTTCTTTCTTTTTTTTTGGTAAAGCCAGGAAGGGACTCCCTGATTACACATTTTAGTGTTTCCTGAAATGCTGTAAAGAGGAACATGGGTCACATAATAGGTAACCTGAAAAGAAAACAGCGGATGAAGTGTTTCTGATGTACTAATGATGTTCAGTCTGCACTGTTTACCCCATTGTTTCACGCCTTTAATGTTCCATGACACCACCCTTAAAACAAAATCTTACACAGTACGACAAAAAGACATCAAAACACCACCGTAAGTAAGCTTTTCATGACCCAATCTATGACAACACCCTTCTATGTGAAAACAGGTAGATTAATTTAGGAGAGCCACTGATTATTGTCTGTAAGTCTAAAATTGTCTTTCTTGCTTGTTAGAACAGATAGCATCAGATTCTGTTAATGAAAGTACCATCACCACTACAGAATGACTAGATTGCTGACTAGCATTACATAATGAAATTGCCCATCTAAGACCTTGCTTTAATCACTTTAAATACAGCATTTATCCTTGCATGGCTTAGAATTAATATACAGCATGTGTTGAAACCATACTACAGATGTACAACGCTTAAATCGTGGGCATACAACAGTGATGCTAAAAAATCCATCGCTACCACTCTCTAAATGTACCTCGGGCATCCCCTGCATGGCTGCACTGTTGTCTGAATTCAACTTGTCATAAACAAACACAGAACAAGGTCGCAGCTTCACCAGAAGCCTTCAGTGGGGTTACTCAGCATGGCCCAACCGTATACGTCTGACTTACAGTTTTACAGCCAAAAAGAAGACTGACAGGAAATATTACTGAAAAATGCAAGTGCCTGCCCTAATGCTACTACTCAGCCCTGATGGAGGCTTTTGTCTGTCTACAGAATGGCAGAGGATAACACTGCGCTCGCTGTAATGTGAGACCAATTTTAAATATTGTACCTCCTAGTAGTCTTATGTTTGGAAGATAAAGCCATTGCTGTCTGAGGCCTTGTTCATCCTATGCTTTCATTAAATATCTATAAAACACAACAGTCATGCACTTTTAATGTTACAATACATAAAACCTTACAGTTCCATAGAGTGTTCTTTGGAGCAGCAAAACCTAAAAAGAGTTTGTCGCGTAGGGTAGGGTACAGAATCTCGATCCATTTAAAGGCTTTTATCTACCTTTTTCAAGGTGTGATAAAGTGTCTAGTTTTAGGCGATCCAATTTATCCCGTCCTTTATGACATTGCACTGTTGAAGAGGGACGCAATTTAATCTGGAGTGTGCGATGAATACCCCCCCCCCCCCCCACACACACACACACACTTTCTTCCAGGCATTGCTACCTGGCACAAGTCAAATTAGCGAAGTGCCTGCCTGTGGCCATCAACAGATTATGTGCACAAAGCCCCATAATGCACCGAGAATGAGTGAATCAGAATTCATCTCGGGGCATCAAGGTTGACATAAAATAACCATGCTCATTATCACGGGGTGCTGAAATCTGCTGGTTTTGAACCATTATCATAAACCCATTGGCAATGACCTGTTCGCAAGCATACTCCTTTTTTATCCAATTATAAAAAATATAAAAAATAAAACCAATTAAAACTACTCTGGCTGGAGTCTGAGGCCACATGGGTTACTCTAGCCTATTTTGAGATCATCTCTGAAATTTTAATTTCATATAAAAAAGGAATGACCAACTTAAAATGACGTGTCTGGACTCAGTACTAAACTCAGAGGAGTGTGTTTCAACTGGTGTCACCTGCTTTCCCTCTCAGAAAGAAATGTATGCTAAAAATATGCTGACCCATATTTTGAGGCTGTTTACTTATATCACATTGATAACTCATGTGGTGCTGGCTCTTTCCAATGTGAGCGTATCTTGGTGCATTACAATTTCCCAGTGGACTTCCTCACTTCACGTTTCATTACCAAGCTACCTTGGGCACAGCACTGAATACACACAGCTACGGCTTTCATAGACTTAATGTTAATATTTGGAAAATGAATGCATCACTGGAGTATTGGACAACCCAGATAGTTAAACACTCTGTTAGCATATTTTGTGTCAAAGGCAATCCCCTGCTCCTCCACATGGTTGTGTTTTCATGAATAAAATTCATTATTTGTGAACAATATGGCTTTGCTCTGTGCGAAGCAACTATGATACATCTAAAATTTTTAAGCAGAGAAAAAATCCAATATCCAATATGTACATTTTTTCTGTTATATCATGTTTTTTTTTCCTACTTAATCAAGGGTATAAATAAATATGAAGTGCACGTAGGTGTAGGCATGTAGGCATGTAGGTGTCCTTGGAAATGATATCTTTACTTTCTTCTGCGCCCATAGTTCAGCACTGGACTTCAGGTGCTCTCTGAGATGCTTTCGGTGTTAGGGGGGCTGCTGAGCTGCAGGGTTGCAAGGGTTAAACAAGACAAAGTTGTACTGGGCTGAGTCATGAGTCAATGGTAGCATGAAAAGATATGAATCCCAACCTTTTAGGTCACTACACTGACCATCCCTATGCAAATACCTTGTGCTGTAAAGTGTCGGTGCTGTGAGATGTTATGGTATAGCTCTGCCCTGTACTCTGGGAGTAAGGCCAATCGTTGATCCCTTGTTTGTCACATATATCGGACCTTGAAACAAAAGCATATTTTGATTTCTTTCTTCTTCAGAAAGGCACTGAGTGAGTAAAATGTAAAGCAACTCAACTAGGGGAATTTGGGAAAGGAGGGAAATTGCACCACAATTTTCCTTTGCTTTCAGAGACTGCTGAGCTTGTGGTGTTTTGTGCATGTTGGAAAATGGAAGGGTGCCTTCAATTTGTTACTTGTGAAAGTTTAGTGGTCCTGTATCCTGTTTATGAATCATCTTCCCCAATAAAATAAAAATATTAGTCACAAACAAAAAATATAAGTATAGCGTGTGCACTGCATGTATGGTAAAATAAGTTTGATTCAAGATGATGAAATTCTTCTTCAATTTCTTAAAAACCTACAGTCTACACATCATATTGCAAAGTAAAAATGACCAACATGGCATTTTGCCTCATTCAAGTATGAGCTTCAAAGAGACTGCAAGTGCACAAGTTCCCATATCAGACCCCTGGTAATTCTGAGCACTTTATCCTTTGATAAAATCAAAGCTTTTATTTTATTTTAGCACTTTATTCAGATGAATTAATTGACCTAAATGTGAGCTTTTATATACAGACCTGTTGAACATTTTACTTAATAACATGCTACAAAGGAGTGCCTTAATAAGATTTCAACAGCCTCCTATCTCCACTCTCTACAAAAATGTAGCATGGAGTTCTCTTGACCTTTCTGAGTCTCCATTCTTCTTATCATTGTCATACCTGTCAAAAAGAGTGCACTCATAATCGCATAACAGTTTCAATTATGGCATCTGTGGTCTGTGACGTATGTAGTGCCAGCTATAATTGTATACAAAATTCTTTACAAGCTACAGCTATACATGCTATTTTGTACTAATTGTATGCATCACTTGCTCACCTCTTCTTGTACATACGTCACAAAATTGACAGGACTTCAAGTCATCTTGCCAAATGTATATTATCATTTATGGTAGCACATTAGGAACAATAGATTTTACAAATCATGAACAATTTCCAAATGCATTCTAAACCATATGTTTATCAAACTCCAGTCTTTACAAGTAATGTTTTTCAGCATATCATACCGAGTATGATGGTCAGTGACAAATGTGATATTTATTAAATATATAATGCAATATTAGGCATGCATGTCTCTCTGGCCAAGATCACTTCCCAAATAAACAAATAATAAACTTTGCTTTTTATATGCCACAGGGTTGATTCAGTGATCAACAGAACAGAGTTCTGGAGTGAGTCACATCAAGATATGTCTATGCTGTGACACATCTCAATATTTTCTACTGTAACGCTCACCAACCAGCAAGGCAAGACCTTCAGAATCGCCAGGACTGTTTTTTTCTTTAGAGAATTCCAGAATTCTTCTGTATGATCCCAACACGTTTGAAGCAATGCATACTGCATATTCCACCAGTATTAGTAAAATATAAGATCACTGAAGAAAAAAAAAACCAAAATGTTTTATTTCAAGATGTAATAATTAATGATATGTACAAGAAGAGTCAAAGAGGGGCAATTATTATTCAATATGATGACAGATTTATGTATTTGCTACTAAATATATGGCTGCAATGCCACTCAATATAGTTGCATACGACATAGCTGGATAGTTAGCTAGACAGCTAGTGTCTGTTAATGACATTGTTAGAGTCAAGATATAATATGTAAGGTTGGATTGTGGTGTTTGTTGTGATGACATTGCTTTGTAAAAAGGTTCATGTTGGTCTCTATTTATTTCTTTGTTTACTAAACAAACCACCAAACAAATTGTCAACCACACACACACACACACACACACACACACACACACGCACACGCACAAACTAATGGGACAGCTCATGAATGCATGCATCAGGCTTGTAGAGTGTCAGTCATTCAGGTGGCCATCTCCTGCCTCTGTATGTGGAAAGGTACTTGAATGACTACTGAAGGCACTAGTAGCCGTTCACTGTTTGTCTGTGTATGACGTAACTTTTATTTTCATTTTGTCAATGGTTATCTTTTTGTCTATACATTTTGTTCCTGCACTTGGTTCACAGCTCCCCTCTTCTATGCATGGGCCAGCTTACATCACAAAACCAGAGCAGACAACAGGGTCATGTTCTGCTCTTAAATGCTGTTCACTTAGTCCCTACATCACATGTCAATAAATAATTTGAGCTCACAGTTAAGCTCTGCTTATATTTGGGGTCACCTTGCATTGGAAAGGGAGTGTGCTGTTTTTTCAGGTGTTTCAAGAGCATTGATTCTTTGTGACAAAAGACCGTAGTGTGAAGTATTGTGCAGTATGTTGCACACCATCTCTGGCAGTACTGAATGCTCTGCAGGTACATTTAGATTTATAGTTCACTCTGTCCTCCACAAAATAAATAATTCAGATGTACTACACTATACAGGTACTACATGAACTTCAAATGACTTCCAGGGACACTTTTAGAAATACAGAGTCAAAATGTATGTTTTTATTTATTTACGTTCCACACAGATCATGTTTGTTAGAGAAATGTTTGCGTGTTTGTTTTAGTTTATTAAGGACTTCTCCCATGGCCACATTCTTGGCCTGTTTCAATTTATTAGACTCAGATCTGTCACTGGTAGTCCCTGAGCTCCTATGATCTTTTCTCAGAAAAAAATTTGTCACGCAGCCACTGCTTCACTCTCTCTCAGTCTCTCTCTCCCTTCTTTCTCTCTTTATCTTCTTTTTTCTTTCTCCCTTTCCCCTTCTTCTCCCTCCATCTCTTTCCTCAGCCTCCCAAGGGTGGCCTCTGATGGATCTATTACTTTCACTTACTCCTTTTCCCATGTTTGTTGGACCATGCCAGTTAACCCTTACATAGGAGGAAAATGTTATCTATTGTGGGAAAATGCTGCGACTATTTAAACTACCCAAAACTAATTCAAAATTAAAATAAACAAAATATAGATTAATGCATGTCATATGGTGAATCTGGATTAAACAAAATATAAAATGCAGCATTTGATTTATCCTTCCACATAATTGTGTAAATAGAACAGTACCCTTTCAACTGTTCTTGAGATTAGAGGACATGCGTTATTTATAACTGTCCATGTGTATGACCCTATTTGCTCCAAGCAATACAGTCGTTCAGATCTAATGAAAATTAAAAATAGACGCACGTTAAAATAACTCAGGAGAAAACATGTCTCTTTGATGAATAATGGCTTAAACGTGCCGCGCTGAATCCATCAAATGAAACTACAGCAGACCACCTTTGCTTCACAAATTTCCAGGTTCCTGTCTTAATTCAAGTCTTGTGGTTCACAAACTTGTCTCCCATGTCTTTTAGGCCCCCAAGAGCTGCAAGCAAGGAGCCTATTAACCTTCTACCAGGAGCGGATTCAGGATAGCATATATTAAGCACAAGATGAGAGCTGGGCAAATGTAGAGCAACTCTTATCTCATAGCAGTGAGTGTATTTCAATCATACAGTGCTTAAGATAACCATAAAGCATCACTCTTAACACACTGTTGGAATTCTGGTCTTCAACTTCCTGTTCAGATGTGCAAGTTGTCACTGCTCAGATTCTAATGAAGAAAACGTGACTATATCGCCAGTTTCCCAGCTCATCTCCTCCCATAGGTACATGCACATTAATCTGTCTATTGAATTAATTATGAACTCAACTAAATGGAATTTGTATCCAAATAAACTTAAGCACTGTTCACTATTGTAGCACTGGCTAACCTTAATAGGCAGCTTTTTAAAAAAAACCCAAGCAAACCGCTCTGTGATGATCATTTGCAAGCTCAGAGCTCTCAGACCTGAAACCATTATACTGAAACAGCTGATATACAGAAATAAAGAAGATTAAATGAAATGCTTTCACATATAAGTTGATAAGCACTCAACCGAATGGAGAGAAAACGATTTTTAATTTTACAGAGGAATACAAAATTAAACTAGGGGATAAAAGGACTGAAGGGGGGTTGAATATGCCTCAACCAGGCTCTGATACTGAAACAGTGAATTACAGAGAGTGATGTTTTAGCTTGAAAGGATTCATTCTCATTTTAATATGTAGGAAGACAAAAATCATCTATAAAGTCAAGTTTATGTTAACTACAATGTCTATCCATGGTTACTCGTTAGTAACATTTAGGAACACTAATGGTGGCTATCACTGGTTACACATAGTATTATACATAATATGTATAAAATGTACACATATCTGTACATTTTTTGTCCAGAATGGAGTTGTTTTTATACCTTAGCTCCTTGAATTGCAGTATTGATGTGATGAGTCAAGGAATTGAGCTGCATGTGTCTGTTGCCTGGGAAAAACAGTCCCTAGAATGGTAAAACAGCTTGAGGATAACCAAATCATTACCATATTTGAGTTTGAAAGATTGGGAGGGAAAATACTAATTGTAAACTTAAGAGCAGTTAAGATAATAGCAGTTCATGAATAACTTGTGCTGAGCATTAAAAAAGTAAGTGATCTTGAGGGGTAAATAAACACAGAGCAAAAGAATGTCATGATTATTATTAGGCTTGGAAGGATTCAGTTTATATCATAAGTCATTTATGAAACTCCAGACTACCTGACAGAAAAAAGAGCTATCAATACACATACACACTTCAGAATTTACAGACCAAACACATGGCATTGTGTTCCACTGTTCTGTATTCAGCTCCTCAAAAACATTTCCAGGCTGGTAGACAGAACACCAGAGGCATCAAAAAGGTGAAAACATTGGTGTGGGGCTGTTGGCTGCTTTGAAATGTTGACAGACCTGGAAGTGAGGGAGCAGCAAATAAACTAACTTTCTCTAATTTCTCGCTAGTGATATGTGTTCAGTTTGACACTTCAATGTATATAATTTACAACTAGTGTCACTAGCCCTGCTACAGCTGATCTTTGATTCTGAAAACAGAAATAATACTTCTGTGAATGGGGACTGTGACAGTTAAAAATGGACATAATATTACTGTTAAAGATATGTTAATTAAATGCAAAGATATGTTTATTAAATATTGTTATTTAAGGTGTTTGGATACAACCTATTTGATTGTCTTGGCATGTAGTAAAAGCCATAGAAGACCCCTGCATGAATAAGAACTGTATGGCATTATAGAGAGACAGAGTGAGAGAGAGGAAAAAACACCCTGTTACAAGCTGTAGGTGTTTTCTCCAATCTGTAAGACAAATGTATTTTTAAAGAGTGAACAAATATAACTTTGGAAAGGTCACCTACAAATGCTTGTGCAGTTCTGTTGTCACCATTAATGAAAGTTTTATTTTTCATTTGTTCTGGGGATGACTATGAATACAGGATGATTTCTCCCACAGTACATTATCACCACAGTCTACTGCATTTGCTTTAATATTTGAATTAGTCACTCTGCGGTACATTTTGTTTCTCATTTTGAGTGCAAGTGTCATCGAAAATGCTCAAATGGCCCTGGTTTAAGAATTAAGGTGAAAACCTAATTAAGGTAAATCCATTTCAAATGAAAAGCTCTAGGTATGAAAAAGTAGTATGCAAAACTCTCCTTGAGGCCAGCGACTCTAATTAGTCTTCAGCAAGATAACAATTACCACAAGCTACCATTCAGAATAGCACAGAACACAATAAATAATGCTGTTTTCTTCTTCCTGAAACATGGTACATGTGCAGAACAAGTTAAGAGTGAATACAAAAGCTGGAATACAATTTGCCAAGGCTGCTGCTGTGTGAGCCATCCAATTCAAGCCAACCCAAATGCAAATTATACTAACCTCTGTGGCTTTGTATTCTTTCTTCTGTTGAGCACATGGAAACCGATTCTCATTCTGGCCAACAAAAAAGACCCCCCCCCCCCCCCCAAACCCAACTTTCACAAAAAATAGAAATAAATGTCACGTACCGAAGAAGATAGGAAGCACGGGATACTTAATTAAGCAGAGTAATAGAGCACTGGATCTGTAGCACTTGAAGGTCTGCCATCCTTTAGGTGGATGCCATTATAGCCTGGAGCAAAGTATTTTACCTGAGCCGCCCCAATAAAAATGCAGGTGTAGAAGTGGATTTCCAAGGCTATACAGTTGTAGGTACTGTAAAGCTACACTGGATAAGGGCAGCCGCAAAGCAATTAATTATTTAATGACATTTAGTATTAACACATTTTCGGCTATTTTTAAGCCATTCCTCCTAAGGAAAGGTTAATCAAAAAGTTGTATTTCACACAGCTGTAAATGTCTCCTGTAGCATCAGTCCTCAAGGCTGCTATCTGAACAACGTCATGGCCTGTGGGTTTCAAGGGCACCAAGAGCTGTTCTCTGAATAGCAATCAATTATTTTCCTTCTTTATAAACCACACTCTCACAAACGTGCAGATGTGCTGTGATTCTTTGGCACTTCATTCGCTTATGCATGATTAGGTTTTGCACAGTTTTTTTTAAAGATTCCTAATGAGATAATATAATGTCTGAATTACAAGGAACGCAAACACATCCCTTAAAGGAGAAGTCACCAATAGGCTCTCTCTCGATCATTATGCGCCAAGAAAAAATTTACATGTGCATCTCCTGTAGTAGTTTTTATACCTATAGTGTTACCTTACATGGCTAGTTACAGTTCCCTTAAATGGGGATGGGGGGTGGGGTGAGGCATTATGGTACTGCTTAAAGATAACATGTACTTTATGGAAATTCTCTCTCATTTGGTCTAAGCAGCTTGTAATTGAATTGTTAACACTGGTCACTGCTAAGCAAATGCTGATGAACTTACCATTAGGTACTGTTGCAATGGTGCAATTTACTTGTCCAATGTGTCACCATTCCAATTTCCACATGTTTGCACTGTGCGCTGTTTAATTGCCCTACCATGATGTTATTAGCTGAAGTATCAGCTGTTTTCTGGTCAGACACAGCAATCATGAATCTATTCATATTTAGTCTGCAATTTGTCTTATTTCAATTTTGGAGAATAAATTGTCACACTGTCCTTGAAACATACTGCCTTTTAATCAGATTAACCTACAAATTTCTTTGTCAATGATCCAAAATTTAATTTACAGTGATAACACAAGTAACTAAAATTAATGCACCAAGCCATGGATCCTTCATTATAAAGGTGGTTAACTGACTATATTGCCCTTATTCTATTAAAACTGGCCTAGAAAATTGTGTATGCCATGAAAATATTGACACAGTGTACATTCTGGTTCTAAATTTATTTCAGTATGAAGTAAATCTGCATCTTTAAAAAAAAAAAAAAAAAACTAAGTACATACTGAGTGACTCCTATAACTGATATAAGTACTTTGTCTCAGATTCAAAGAACAACAGAGGCCAGCAGGTACTCCAGATATTTACTTTTAAGTTAAAATGTGTCTCTGCTCTGGCATTTTTCAAAGAAACTCACATACTGTGAAGAATAATGAGGAAATAACCTGTGTCTATAGGTAGAACCACTTTCTCCATGAACCTCATGTAGTTGTCAAGAACAGGAAATTGGTCTGTAGATAGTATAAGATATTTAAGCAGGAAAGGAGTGTCTCTTGTCACTGAAAGACTACTTGTTAGATGTAAGATTGATTGCTCTGCAACATAAGCTGCTGCATTTTGGAATCAGGCCACCAGGTAAAGCCAAACTTTAAAGTCCCTGAGTGCTGAAAAACAGTGTATATGGTATATATTTACATTTCATAATAAGGTTTACCTTGAAGTTCACAAAGTATGAAAAGGGAGAAATGAAACTAAGCTATGAAGGGACAGAGTAACCTCAATTTTGGTGGAGTGCTCCCTTATTGCATTACATTTTATAGACTTTATCGAGTTGGAGTGTGATTATGATAATGATTATGTACAATAATCTATATGAATTGGAGAAGTAATCTCACATAAAAGTCACAGAAAGAACTAAATTCTCAGTATCTCTGTGAACGTCTTGAGTCATTCTCACAGTACATTTCTTGAAAAGACCAAAGAAATAGTCAAAGGGGAAGGTTGACAAGCTTTCTTACCTGTAAAAAAAAAAAAAAAAAATCACTTTCATGCTAACATGATAAGCGGTAACTTGGACAGGTCAAGTGCTGAATCAATCCAAAGTCAAGCTCTTTGTTACTTAATTAGAATGGAAGCATGTCGGATCAAAAGGAACCTGGTCAAACATTTTGTAGTTGTAATTAGTTTGCAAAAGACAACAAACTTACTCTCAGTTGATAATTAATGTGCACATTTCGATATTGTTTTTTGAGGAGAGGGCTAAAAACCGACTTGCATTTTCTCCATTCTATGGGTTTAGCTGAACGAGGGTCTGACCCAATTGCACGGTGCCAGAGGCGTTGCTTAGTAACTACTGTACCAGGTCACAGACAGGAGCCAGAGCTTATCACAGCGCACAAGCAATGTGGAGAGGCACTGCACTGGTAACAAGAGAACATCTTTGCGACCTCCCGAAAAGGAAGGACCTGTTACCTGTGAGGCAGACAACTGCCTCAAGTGTGACAGGAGCTGATGGACTGCTTCCTGTTGACAGGGGAGGAAATTGCACTCTGTAAGATCTGACATGCTTCAGCCTCCCTTCGTCCAGCAGTCAGAGCTGCCAATCAGGCACGGCAAAGTGGTGTGTGAGGTGCGAAAATGACGCCCTTCAGTAATACACAGTTAAAAGAAGCATCAGTATTACAACAGCTGTAGGCTTTTTTTTTTTTTTTTTTTTACTGGCTTTAAGATGACAGTGTTATCTCTAGTAGGTGTGGCTCTTCTCAATTGGGAGTAAACAAAAGTGGCTGTAAGAAACTGCTTCACTGCTTTTCATAGGGGATTTGAAGTCCACAAGTAGTTTTACGGCACTCCTAAGCCACTAACAATGGACTTCAGTTCCCATCAGTACCATTCCTAGATATCGCTCTGCATTTCTTGATTGAGCTCAGTTACCTCTGAAGCAGATGCCTGGGGAGCTAGGGTACAGGGAGGTGCAATTCTGTTGCTCACATTGGCAAAGATTCCTTTTGGCTCATTCCGTTTTATATTAAAGTAACTTTAAATCACGCAGAGGACAAAATAGCTGGACTCAAGACAGTAGATGAATGACATCTGTCGCATTCGGAATGTCAATTCCCTGAGGACAAGGCAATTGCAAGGCTTGATGGAGAAGTGCAAGATGACCTTATACAGTGTATCTGTGCAAGAGAAAGACACAGTTGTGGTTTCAAGTATGAGGCAATACATCCATTAAAACTTTTTTCCCCCCTTCACTGAGTGCAACCGCTAGGAACAAAACCCCAAAGACATGCATCTGCAGCCTCTGTACTGAAATAACCCTGGTCTTATTTGGCAGTCTACATTAATGTCTTACTTCACAGAGGTCTCTTGGTAGATACACTAGGTTGATTATCCTCCAATTAACTTATCAGTAGTGTCAGGAGTAGTTAACTAACTGGTGTCAGTAAAGATACGAGATAAGCTGCTGGTTATTTAACATACAAGTCATGTTTCATTAACGTGTTAAGTATTCCAGAAATATCAGTGAGTCCATTCCAGTAAAATAATCGTGTCAAGGTGAACTTGAATCTATAGTTTATAACTACAAAAGCACTACAGTCATATAAAAGGGCTGGTCTGTGTTTACTCATACCGTCTGATATGAATAAGATTCAGTTAGGAGTTGAAACCTATTAGGAAGACGAAGCTCATGTTCTTTACAAACAACCGTTCACAGGCTACCTAGAAATTTAGTCAATAGAGTTCCTGTAACGGACAGCATCAAGGATGTAAAACTCCTTGAAAGCTTCTTGAAAAGGGTACTGTAGAATAGCAGAACCTTAAGTTACATCATACTGTCCAAAAGAACCTAGTCTGTTGTTAACATAAAGAATTTATCAGTTAGAGGGCAAAACCTTTTTACAGTGACTGCGGTGAACTCCGGGTTTTGATATAGTAGGTGTACAGACAAACTTCGCATTTCCCCCATACAACTCAGCTTTTATTCCCAAGGCATGCTAGAGCTTGGATACATTATACTTCAAAAATCCGTTCGGCAGAATATGACATAGCTTGCACCATCCAAACTTGAGAAACGAGTATATGATTTGCATGGTGTTCACAATGAAATCTTCATAAAGAACAACGCAGCGCTACATCCGTAATTTAAAAAGAAAAACAGCTTAGCCTATGTCTGCTTACTGTACAAACTACTCTGCGAATGACTGTCTATCATTTTAACTCTAGAGTCAGTCGTGCATTTGGGGAAAAAGAAAACAACAGAAAGTCAGTGTAAGTTATCTTGTCATTGTAGCCACACGAACATATCCAACGCGTTTTTAAAGTGTTCCGGTTTTGCATACGGACTACTAACGTATGATACTTTCGTTAGGCGTACTTGACATGATTTGGGCTAATCGCTTTGTAATTCAGTTGAATTAGACTGTAACATCACACCCGATGGAAACTGTGATACAACAAACAGTAGCAGGAGTTTTTTATCTTATTGCAGACAATTTCATAGGACCCACATGTTTTACAGCGGTTAAGAAGGCTGCGAGTAAATGACACTTGTGAAAGACTTAAAGTAGCCAACTAGCTTCAGAACCAACCTGTTAAAACGAGCTACGGGTTTTCTACTTCGCTGTCCTTCAACTACAAACTTTGTATGATCCATACGATTTCAATAACAATGATAATGTAAAAAAAAAAAAAACCTCAGAAACTCAAGAACCTAAGACGTATATCATGTTATTAAACTATTATTATTATTATTATTATTATTATTATTATTATTAGTGGAAAAAATTATGGTAGCTACCTAAAGCGATATCAGTTATCCGAGTGATGCGAAGCGACAGCAAGTTGCTCCTTCTCGATTTATTGTGAGACGTTTAAAATATGTTTCGCTGTTCTCCAACAAATATCCAACAGTCATACAAGAACAGATGTTTGTACTCACTCTATATGCGGCGGAATGCAATCTTGCTTTCCCTGTGCACTGCCTCTGTGTCGTGCTGCAAGCTTTGGAGATGATGAAACGATTGCAAGCTCCTCTCGCTTCCAAACCTGCTGGGATCACAGAATGGCAGAGGCGCTCGTAACATCCAGGGGAGTCCTCCGTGTCTCTAACTGACGAGCCGACGCGTGCAGTACATCCTTCGAACCGAACCTTGCACTTTTCCTCTGCGCTCGTTCGCTTATAAGCCGTCTCCTCCCTTGATTTCTCCGGCGGACTCCTTCTCTTTGCGCCTAATTTCGTTACAGTGAGATAACCGCTGCGAGGACGCCACAGTTCATGTCGCGCTTGTTCGCCTCACTTCTGCGGCGCGTGCCCCGCACCCGCGATATGCCACACTGTTTCGAGCTGCGCTGAATCGCTCAGCAGCGATAATTCCCCGGGAGCCTTTCGCGGAGGGAATTGCAGTTTGCGTTTTATACGCCCTATAACACAGACAAGGACGGGTGTTAGCTTTGTGTGGTGATTTATAATTACCAATGTGTCATTTCGAGGAAATGAATGTTCGTTGTCGATTCCAGTGCCTTGTCATCAAGTGCATGAAGTATGTATTCTTACTGACGTTTTAAGAGTCTTTTCAGTCAAAATGCATGTACATCTGGTATATTGAATTCAATATGATTATTATAAAATACATCAACTTTAATATGTCCTCCATGTGAAAATGTATTCCATAATATTGGGTCTTATAGCCAGCCATTGCCAGTCATTTTCCTTCTTTTAATGTGAAACAAAACACTGTATCTGGCTGTTTGCATGATTGATGAAGTACTTGTGATATCTGATTTTAATGTTTAACTATCCTGCAGTTAATCATATATATATATATATATATATATATATATATATATATATATATATATAATATAAAAAATATATATAATATATATATATAAAATATATATATATATATCTTTTTGTCCTTCCTAACCTCCTTCCAGCCGTGTCCCTCTACCTCTGTTTACTTTTGTGTATTCTAAGTAATGTTATATAGTCATTAAATTATCACAGAGGAACCATTGATTTTGGGTGAGAAAAGAAGAGATATATTATGGCACTTATTGTATTTTCTGTCACTGATTGGGCAAGGATTCACATCAAAATAACACCTCAACAGAAGATGAGAAAGGAGAATGTTAATAGACAAATGTTTTAAGTTCTTGAAGGTTATTATTCACCCAGAGCAAACAGTTAGGTTCTGTTTTTTGTGTTTGTTTGTCTGTCTTTTCACCAGTTCCTAACATTAGTGTCAATAAATCCTCACGACATTACATTCTCCATTTCCATTTGGGGTGGGTTGGGGTGGCTTTAACACTTGTCATCCCCCATTCCTCCTCCTCCTACCAGAAATAACTTCATCCTGGGACATTCATCTACCAGAAACAAGTATAAATTCCTTGCTTGCCTTGTCCTATATGGAATTCTCACAGGAAAGTTCTGAGGCAAATACATAATTTCTTAATCCCAATTGATGTAAACCCAGAGTAGGTCTTTTTAGGCTTCATGATGCATGCTTTTAGCATTTTTAACCCACTTGCTTCTCCACAGATTGATTGCTTGTGTTGCCCTTTTAATATTCTATTGAGGATCAATATTATTTTGTGCGTTTATTATCTTACGGTCAGGGTTCGAATTCCAGGGAGGATTGGGGGGGGGGGGGGGGGGGGGGGTTTGACCCCCCCTAATTAAGACTTGGACCCCCCCCCCCCCCCCCAGAAGAGGTAATAATAACTGTTGGGGGGGTCTAATTGTTTTAATTCAAATTGTAAATATACAAATATATTTCCCATATTCATGCCTGGAAGAATCTTGTAATATGATTTCAGACACCCCTAAAGTGGACCATACTTTGTAATATTTACAATTACAGGTAGGGAGGATATATAAATGTTTCGACCCCCCCTGAACAGTGGGTGCAAGTCTTAATTAGGGGGGACAGATCCCCCCCCCCGTAATTCGAACCCACCCCTGCAACATCCCCTCAAATTGATCATTGTTCCCAAATAGTTTTCACCTGAGGCAGTGTTCCTGGCCAAGTTCAAACTATTTAGCAATATCTTCAAATTGTCTTGATAGACTACCACACTCTTCAAAACAGAAGTGCAGTATGTCCCTATTCTGACCTAATGCTTCACAAATACCTGCATCAGTTCTTTGTGTTATTGTATTTTCTTCTACTGTAACATCTCATCCTCTAGGGGTGCTGTAGTCCTTTTTTAAAAACAGACAGCCTTTCCAGTTAGTCATAGCTGCATAGGTCCAACGTGTGATACAAGAACAATAAGACGTTAACTCCATGGGCAAGAGTGATAATTAGCACAGTAATGCTTTACGCCGAACACATTATACATTCCTGCATTTTCTATTTCATTCTTGCGTGTATTTTACTGAAAGGCAGAGGACATTTCCAGCTTCGGTTGTGAAAGTATCATCTCTAATAACTAAAGCTTGAAGTTACTCCATTCTCCTATTTCCTTTTCACAACGTTTACCAGCTCTGTAAGCAAGATCCACACAAATAATTATTCCCTTCTCAATGATGGTCTCAGCTCTAGCATAAAATGAAACCGTGTTCAAAATATTCACTGGCTTTCACGGTTCCTGGCTTAGAAAGCATGTCTCTTCTTCCATTCTCCCACTCTCTTCTCGGTGGCTGAATGGAACCACTCTGGGAAGGCAGCCGACCTCCTTCCCTGTCTTTAATTAACCAGCACCCAAGTCAGCGTGCCAGACTACCTCCTCATCATATCCATTTCACCGAAGTACAGAGCCTGGGCTTCTCTGCTTTCCTGGTTTGTGTCATTATGGCAATCAAACCACTTAAGATCCCTCTCTACTCTTTGTGCTGTAGAAGTTAATTATGTCATACATCAGATATGATGTTCCTGGATCATCACTGACTGGGCTATGGAGGGCAGCAAAAGTCAATGTTCATTTTTACTGATGGTTTTTTTTCCAATGCTATTTTGAAATCAAGGAAAGGCAGCAAAGTTAAAATCTGTTTTTCTGCAATTCTTCTCTTTTTTTCGAGAATAAATATGGTTTGGAAGCAGAGCATGATCACCATGGAAAGACTGAGATCTTCATGTAAAACAACTTCATTTTTTAGATTACGCCCAGCCCAAAAGTCAGGTCCTCAGTCAAGGTGAACAGAAGTTTGTCCCTTTTCCATTTACCAGAGTGTCTGTAATTTTATCAGCATATAGGATTTGTCTGTGACATCTGTTCCTTTTCAGTGCATTTCCGTCAAATGTCTTTATCTTCAACTCACATAATTATCAGATACGTCTCACAGTTCCGCGGATATGTTTTCTTCCCAATTGTATGCCATGCACAAAAAACAATTTAGATTCCCATCTCTTTTGCACATCTTCTACAGCCAGGCCATTTCTACTTTTCCCTTAACAAAAAAAACACAGCACCATATTCAAATGATGAAAAAACAATCTCTTTATCTGTGTCTTTCCCTCTCCAACCTCTGAGATGTTTTATGTCTCAATCTCTATACTGTTTCATAAAAGAGCATATTTTACTGTCACCCTGGTTATTCCACACACTTCCATACAGACACACACACACACGCACACACACACACACACACACACACACACACACACACACACACACACACACACACACATCTATTTATGTGACTTGGTAAAATGCCCATATTTTTCACATCTCAGTTCCCAGTAGGCAGACAAACTTATTTCAAATAAAAGTTCTCCTCAGACATCCCTGTTATCAAATTCCGTCTCATCTCCTGCCGCCCCTCCACTTCCAAAGCATCTCTCTCATACAGATGCGGGCATGCACATGGGGGAGGGGTCATGTGGACCATCACATTAGTGGGTCAATGTCTTTGATGGTGACCCCTGGGGGCCTCCCCGTCTTCCCTCACTGCTATCAAAAGCATGAGGCATTTTGATGGGAAAAAAGGTAACAAAGCATCACCAAACTGTCAAGAAAACATGAATAAAAATGAAGGTGAGAAAATTGAAATGGCACTTCAGGCTGGCTTGTTGGTGTATCTTAGGCCCCAGTCACAGGTTTGCATTAAAACATTCAGAATGCAATAACAGGTGCTTGGATTTAAAGCGTACCATTGTACTGACATTAAATCCTTTAGACTATTCAATTAGGCCATAGATATTACATACACTTGTGTCACAGGCAGGGGTGGGAGTGATGTGCTGACATGCTTACAAGAAGAGTTTTTGACTTATTTTATAACCTGTAATTACCACCAGGTGGCACTACAGAAAACAACAAAAGCACAGAAACTACACAGAATGTGCCACATGTCCATAAATAAACAGAAATTAAAACTTGAACACTGTTCCAAACTTATCCCCTCAAACTGTGATTTTGGGTGTCGGGAAAGACACACCTCCAGGGGTGAGGGCTGCACCGATCCGCGGTCATTGCGGTGAGGTGGCTCAGAACCAGCTGTGAAATAAACCTTTGTTGGAGAGGAAACAGATGCTCATCTCAAATATTGGATCATAGAAATGTCATCCCAGAAACCAATTTGAAAATACCACAAACCGCAACAAATGACCATGTCAAGCCAGTCTCCCAAACAGGTGGCAGCAAACTTGTGGTCTTTATCGGTATGATCCTCCTTTATACACAGACAGCAAGGGGAAGGGACAGCGAGATGAGGTACCATCACCATGAGAGGAGAAAAATAAAATGAATACATTTAATAGAAATACAAAGCCTGTCAGTGTGAATTAAAATATTACTTAGGGTTACCATTATTGCTGTAATTGAGTGTTGAATGTGGCATGGATGAAGAGCGGTACTGAACAAACTAACAATGCAGTAACACCAAGGGGCTAATTTTAATGTGAACAAGTAGACCATTCACACGTCACTGGCCATACATACAGGCTTCATATGCTACAGAACTGTAACAGTGTCATATCTGCATATGCGTGCATTCATGTGTATAATCATTATTATATTATCATTGCCAATACTCCAATGCCTTAACATCTTGTGAGCTCTTGCTCTGTATCTGTGGCTTGCGTGAAGGTGAAAGTGTGGGCAGCGGCACCAGTGATTAGGCAGTATGTTCCAAAGTGCCTCTTTTTATGACTCCTCAATCCCTGATTGCCTGGTTATAATATCACCTCCCAAATGAGAGCCCTTCCTGTGGGCTTGATAGCTTCAGAGTGAAGTTTGGAGCTGAGCCCCCGCTTTCTTGTCATCACCTCAGCTTTTGGCGAACTGAGCCTGAACTTGGCTGAGGACAGCTCTTGATTCTTCTACAATGAGCAACCGCCTGCAGGTGTTCATGGTGAGCCGTCAACTGCAGGTCTGCTGGTCCTCCCCTCTTACGGGGGAAGCGGTTCAGGGCATGGCACCATCAGAGCTCCGTCCTCTGCCACAATGCTGTATGAGCAATTACAATTAGTTACAATTTAGAGTTGTAGAGGTGAAGATTAGAAAACCTGTGTTCATGCAGGAGATGACACAGACGTTTCTTAACTGCTTCACCACCGCTGACTGGATATCACAAAGTTCTCTACTGCTGTATTTGTCCGCATTATTTCTTTCTGTTGCCTGCCACCTCAAAACACAGAAAAGACATTTTTCAGCGTTTTCTGGGAAGTATTGTAGTTGGTGCAACATTATAACACCGCTGCACTCTCTCAAAAGTTCAAGCAGAGCATGAAATGATCCTATCTTAAGTAGGTCACAACTCATATCGCACTTCCCAGTCCCCACACCACCTTTTCTTTTTAAATGAGAATGGATATTAGGACATTTATAAAGTGATTCAATTTGCCACAAATCATTTAGCCGTTATGATACCACCCTCAAAAAAAGAAATTAGTGGTGGTTCTTTCAATGGCACTGAACTTAAATACAAGTAAATGTGTGAAAATTGTCAAGGAATTTAATTTGGCTTGATTGTTTTTTTTTTAGTCATACCACCTCATTGGCTGCCTGTAAACTGTTCACCAACAGAGGTGTAGGTGTCGATTGGTCCCTTACTGGGATATGATCCTGAGAGTTTGAGCATGAAAGGCAGATGACTCAACACTAAGCAAACGTGGTGGAATCATTGTGAAAGGATCTGCCACGGATGGAAAACAGACTGCAATGTTGTAGCCCCAGGTGTGCGGTGAACGAGGTCTTTTGGGTTGGCGTCAGGATGGGGACCATGACCTGTGCAGTGCAGGGTCATGGCCAGAGACAGGAACAAAACTAGGTATTCCTGCTACTTGACAATTACCTTCCAAGCAGCTGCCCCCTTACAAGGGTAAAATGTCACACATTATCCGTTTATAGCAATGGCTTTACACTGGACCTGCTCAGATTAAGTACTTCACTCAAGGCTACTCAAGGCCATCTTGGGATTTGAACCTAGAATCTTCTGGAAGGAAGCCAGGCTGCCCAATAACTGCATCACTTTGCCTCCTTCAACAAGAGAATGTTTGCAGACAGAGTGGGCTTTCAAGTGTTAGGAACTATGCAGAGGAAGTGAAAGTGATTTCAGACCTCTACATCATCAGCAGACTTCAAACAGCAAAGTTATAGTAGAGTAGAAACAAAAATGTCAGGCGGGTGGAGGGCGGGAAATCTCAAGGTGCCTATCTCTTTAAGGTGGGAGAGGCATGCACTAGGCGAGAGAGCAGAACGCACTGAACGTGGGCATTTTGTTATCACAGAAAAAGCCCTCTGGAAACAATGACAGGGAGGGAAGACAAATCGACATCAAAGAAGTGTGCATTTTCTTAACAGGCTGTAAATAAATCTGTTAGCGAGAGAAAACTGACATAGATGGAACAATGGGAGAGAAAACATTTGCCATTAGCTGTTTAATGAGCTTCTGCCAGATATCTTAGTAATTATGCCTTGGTATCAAATGAAAGTTCATTCATGAATTTCATTCGGTGTCATAATTATTGTACATTAAGGTTAATGTTGTTGCTTATCCTTTAATGGTATGCTTAGTAAGTCACCCTGAATGATGGTCTCTTCAAAGTGATTTCAAATGTTTCAGCTAAACAAGTGTACGAATAATCAAAACCCCATTAAATTTAAAATATTGCTGAATTACAAGTGATGATGAAAAGCTGCAAATGCTACAATTAATGAAAGCTTAAGTAATGTCAGGATGCTTGTCATATACTATCTAATACTAATTAGTGTAGCTAAGACATTTCACTTGCGAGTACTGAACTTCCACATGTTATTGCGGCATGTTCCAGTATAACTAAGCTGAGCAAAGTGAAACAGCAACCAAGGTGACTGGCCAACTATGCAAACAAAGGGACAAGCATGTGGTATAAAACAGCATTGAACAGGCAGAGTAAACTGCTTACAGAAAATACTGTGATATTTGACTGCTTGGGAGGTAATGGCTGTTCTGCTGGTACGAAAAAAAAAAAAAAATCATAAAATCACAATTTACAGTCTCTTTTGTCCAAAACTGTATTGTGTTGGAAGTGGATTTTGCCATTAATACAAAGAGACACATAGATCAAGAAGCATCCTTGCTTGTCCATGGATTTCCCTGAGGTGGAATTTGGATCGGCTATTCAAAGGGATGATGCAACAGATTTAATTAAAGTAGGAAGCGAAAAAATCGAATCCTTTTTAATTAAATGAGCTTATTCATCATTGTGCAAGTCTGCTCTCAAAATTATGCAACTCGCATTCCAATTTGAAATCTACTTATCAAAAGGACTAATCAAAGAGTGATAATTTCACACGATCAGCACATGCTAAATCATGCAGGTTTATTGAAAATGCTGATGTAAGCCAAGCTCAAAGTTCAAGAAACAAAAACCTGTATGTCAAAGACAAACAATTTGATTACTGTTAAAAATCACCATTGTGTGAATTTAGGCAGGGTTGTGGGAGTTTGGATAAAAACATATTCATCAGAAATCAGATTTGGAAAAAAAAATCCTTGCTGAAAACCAAACACAAACTATTGTGTTGTCTAAAAAACCAAATAGCACTGGCAGCACTGAAACAGCATAAATGTGAGTTTTAATGTGTGTGTGAACAGACATCTGTAGGCGAGAGGGTCTGTTTGACCCAATCATTTCAGATGATAAAAAAAACATTATGATTTACTCTTTGCAAGGTGTTAATTTTGACTAAAATATAAATGCAAGTGTTGCTTTTTCAGATGTTTTTTTCCAATTAATTTCAGTGCTCACTGAATCCCCCAGCACCCCCCCCCCACACACACACACATACACCACCACCACCACCAAACCTTGTTTGTATGAAGAAAAATGGTAACACCTGCATCATGTCCTTCAGTTAAATTTTAAGGAAAAAGATTGATTGAATCCCGAGATGATTTAAAATTCCAGAATTGACCCATTATGTGATTTATTAAGGTGTGTTGGGCTGCTACTGAATGTAATCCTGTCCTGAAGATTATATAACAAATCAAAGAAAGTTGTACTTTTAGTTTTAAATGGAGTAAGGGACCTACTCAGTTCTTGACTGTGAGCATTTTGCATTGGAACATGTACACGAGTACTGTGTAGGAAAGAAAGTTCTACCCAAAAGCATGCAGTTACATTTCAAAATGCACAAAAGTGCAAAAAGTATGCAAGCTATGAGATGCATTAACACAGCAGTTCCTGTTTAATGACATCATATGAGCCCTCATTAACTCATTAACAGTGTGATCATTACCATCAGCTATGTAACCATCAGGCATACAGTACAATAAAACTTATTGTCAAGTCATCAAAATAACTTTCAGACATCATGGCTGAAAATAGCTGCAGATGAGGCATACCTGTCATTGTAGTGCAGCTTCCATAAACAAAAGCGACAGTGATTAAACCCTGCTGCCAAGATTTTTAACACCTGTCTGCTTTTTTGACCGGAGTCACTCATCGCTTCTTTGTTTTTTCTCCATACTGATTAATGCAGTCCCTGGTTGGTAGAGAGGACATGATAATGACATAGTGTACATCCGGATTCTTCAAAGGAATGCCATAAGGCTGCAGGAGGAGATATAGGATAAGGAGATGTGAGCATTCAAGAAAAAAATTAACAGATCTGTTTTTCTATACATATACAAAATATATGTTTTATTTATTTATATGTTTTATTCCACATATAATACAAGATTTCAAAATTCATCTGCAAGCACAGATGTTGGGGTATCTGGTGACGTTTCTGAGGCAAGAGCATATTTCTCACACACTGACAAGCATGTATTCCGGTGTGTGTAGAGTCAGCCAGCCAACTTGACCCTGAATCTGTTATATAGGCTAAGGGACGTGCCCTCAAAGATTTCAAATGCTTCTCATATAATCTAAATTAAAAATAGAATTTTACAAAATTTATATGTTTAAGCTTTCTATATATTTAATGAATGTATCTATTTAGAGTCTAAGGTGAAATGTTTATTTCAGCATTATTTCATTGTCAGCATTCACCTAATGTATACAAAAGGTTCAGTCACTTTCTTACCTTTTATAGTTATTTCATGTACTTTATAAATGTTTAACCGGTTAAATGTTTCATAAATCTTGCCTTTGGTGTATTCAGCCCCTGAGTCGGCAGGATGTAGCATTGCTAAACAAGACACGTTCCACTCACCTTTTTCTCTAAGGGTTTTATTTATGCTGATTTGGGGACGAGCCCAGTTGCATGAGGTTGAGACAGTGCTGTGACAGGGCTTTACTGGCTGCAAACCGTACACCCCTGCTGTGAACTGAGATCACAATCGAGCTCTGACAAATTACAGGCCATCTGTCCACAGGTCACATGTGTCTGAGTCCCAGGATGAAGGTGTCATTATTTCAGGTGGACAGTTTATTAGTAGGGACACCAGCACAGAAGGCCAAGTGCTGGTGTCCCTATGGCCACAGAATGCACTCTACTGGATTGCAGCTCTGACCACTGACACAAGCAGATAAAGAAGTAACTCTGACCCACTAATAAATGACAAGCAAGTGACAAAAGTATTCCAAATATGCAATTATTTGTCCATGGGATATAGTTCCACCACAAAGGGTAACTGATCACCTGCAGAAATTCTGCAGCCATCCTCATTGTATGTACACATCTGAGTTTTGTGCAATTTTAAATGCATGAATCACAAAACCATTTTAATATTACACATTGTGCATGGAGGGCTCAGGCTGCATAGCTAGACAGCCAGCTGTCACCTTGTTTTGATTTACATGTAGCTTATACCAAAAGCAGGCCAGACTTGCATCCTAAGTACATCGTTACTCTGATCACACAGCTACTGGGGGAAAAAAAACTGTTGTTTAGAGCAATATGCAAAAAATAAAGCAGGAGTTTTTGAGCAACAGAAACTCAGAGATTGACACAAATGGCTTGATTTCTCCGCTGCAAATGGGATGCAGGTCAAACCCATAGGCTTCTACAAGAGGCCTTTGGAGATCCCAACTGTACTCCCAGTGATTGAAATGATTTCATAAGATTGACATTGACCAGCTGTCTGACTTCCTGCAGGGGCTGGAAGGAGGTGACACTTCAGAATCGATTTATGAAAAATGGGTAACTGGCTTTCCAAAATGTGGGAATGAGGACTCAAAAACCCTGCTCCTGATTTAGTCCTCTCAGCTTTGCTGAATGAAATGCATTTGTGCAGAACATTTGGATTTGGAGACCTAGAGATTAGACTGATAAAGTGGTCATAAAGTGGTTAGACATAAGAAACAGGTGTGGTGTGGAGTTAATCGGTTGCCATTTGTCTTGTGAGGATTTCTGCCGCATGGTGTAGCAAGAATGGGGATGGCTTGGTGCTACTAAGAACACAAAGAACATTCATGAAGAAAACAAGTGATGAACAACTCTCAGAAATGATAACAATAATAAGTAATTTGATTACCACTGTTGTTTTTACAGATGGTGCTTAATGTGTTGGGAAATGTGTTGTGCTGCTGGATTGTGCGATATTTCCAAAGCAGGATGTTTGTAACCCAAGATATGGACTCTATATTTTCACCAAGGTAGGCTTGAGTTCTTTGCAAATGGAACTCTTATTGTGTTGTTATAATGGTTACATTATTTAAATACGAATATGGCTGTTTCCCTTTCCCTTCACCCTTGCTTATTGGTGATATTTTGCTCTCCCTTGCAACCAGTTCAAAAGTTTCATTTCTGAAGGACAGCTTTGAATTTCTCTATTTGTAAGGAGAATATGTTTAGTATTATTTTCATTAATAATTTGGAAGCGTCTCTGAAATTGTGATAGGCGCAATGATCAAAATGACCTTTACTCATACAGTGGAGAATACATTGCAGGTTAATATTTCTTTGAGTGGGACATAATAATTGCACAACAATTCAAGGAATCATTCTTGTCTGTTGTTCTATACTGCTTTGATTCAAATATGCCTTATAACTGGTAAGTCAGGATGGCTTGGCTTTGTATTGCATAGCTTTAAATATTGCATCACGTTGCAGAAAGAATGTCATTATGTCAACAACACAACTACACACATGTAGATGCGATTGGTTTGATTTCATTTATTTATTTTAGCTTTCCTTTTTCCAACGAAGCACTGATCTATCACATTCTCTTCATCTGCTATGATCTTTATTTGGTAACTAATTTGTGAAGACACCAAAAGATTAGGGAAGCTACAATTCAGATCATCCTGTTGAAATTCTTCAAGGCAGCCCTGAGGTTACCATAAGCTATATCTGCTTCATGCATTCTATTCAAGTCGCATAAATGAACTTGCACTGTGGTTTTGAAGTCCATTAGCTGGGGAAACCAAGCGCACTCTAACAACATGTTCAGAAGCTGCTGTCACAAGTAGTCTTTCAATTGCTCTGATCATTACATGGCTTAATGGTATGGTTTAATAGTTTCTCTATATACCGTCCTATTAGCAATAGTAATGTACCAAAGAGCACATTTTTTACTGTCTTGATTCCCATTTTCTCTCAACCCGGGCAGTGTCCATTAAAAGAAATGAACAAAAACTCACTTTAGAAGGTGTTTATGCCAGGGTCTTCGCAAGGTTAGAGAGCTCAGAGCAGATTAAAAGGAACATGAAAAGGCATGGTTCAGGGGGCCTCGACTACTTTAGTGGGTACTCTTACTGGTGCCTTTTCTCCATCTAGTGGTGAAATGAAAGTACTGTCATCATTGGTGGGGGAGCTGCTCAGTGTCAGTCAGTCAGTCTATTAGTGAGAGAACATTTCTACCGATTTTAATCTGCAGTCTACAGTCAGTCATCATGTTTATGCCCTCAGAACATCAATACTTTGCCATATGCAGCAGCATACCTCATTAAGCCCCTGTAAAAGGTATATTATCAAACTGCAGCTCTTACGACAATCTTTCGCTATTCCTCTCCATTTGTGATATCTCATGCAAGAATACCATCTCTATGTATTTGGACATATTCTGAAGTATTCTGTTCATAAATAAATCTTAAAAAAGCTTAAAACAAGCAATGCCAGGATATGGATTCCAGGTACTATGGAGTAGCAACAGATCCTTCACTGCTATGGGGAGTGGGAAGAGGGAGATGTGTCATCAGATGCAATCTAAAACCAGTGTTCCTCAAAAGGTTATCCCTGTATAATGAACAGAAACAAACATTTGTCTTTCATGTAGAAAGGCTGCACAAGCCAGTAGATAACACATTACCAATTTGGTCTTCTACTGTCACTTTTGTTAGGAGAGTCAAAATCAATATATACCATCATCATCACCGTCTGCAAGCACAGATGTTGGGGTATCTGGTGACGTTTCTGAGGCAAGAGCATATTTCTCACATACTGACAAGCATGTGTTCTGGTGTGTGTAGAGTCAGCCAGCCAACCTGACCCTGATTCTGTTATTTAGGCTAAGGGACATGCCCTCAATTCACTTGAAACGACCAGAATGAAGTAAAAAAAACACAGAGATTACGGTCGTGTTTGTTGTCTTCAATGAATTCAGGCTATGCCTTGATTTGCTTCAGAATTCACATTGGAATTAAGTTACATTGAGTTATTGTAGAACACTTAGAGTTACTGTTCTGTTACACAATCAGAGTATGGTTTAGTGCAAAATCATTGGTCTTTAAAAAAACCTGTTCAGGCATTTAAAGGGGCTTTGCAGATGGAAATATTTTAAGGATGGTTATCATTTTGGTGAAATATAGTAATCTGATGGTAGTCAAAGAGGTCCAAATATAAATCATAATTCCAACTGATACAATATCATCAGCAAACAAATATACTTAAAAACCTTACAATACAGAAAATAAATCATAATGAAGTAATAAAGTCAACATAATACTCTAATTCAGTTAGTATCCACACCACTGAAAAGAGTGGAGTCCAGGAGTCCAGAATGACTTTTTAAAAATTTTAACAAAAATGAATGTAGTAATGAATGTTTTGTGAAGTTCTAATAGTGACTATTTTTGTAATTATGATGATGGTGTGATTTTTTTTTCTGTGATTATATATTTTTTAATTGAGGGGAAAGTTCCTGATTCTCTCTCTCCCTTGCAAGCAGTATTAATATGCATAAAGATGCAAAGCGATTCACTGGCGATAGACCCTCTATAGGGACTGATATTGGAACATCCACTTTAATTGTTTATGTTCCAATGGCATTAAATCTGCATCCAAGTCTGTCATCTTCTCTACTAACAGATCAAACTCCACCACAGTGAATTGCAGACATTTTGTCATCACCGGAGGTTGATGGGGCACATTAATGCGCTTTAAAAAATTCAAGTTTGTTATTGCTTCTTGTAATGCATTATTTAATCTCCAGTTTGGCTGACAATTCCACCATCTGGTTAACTTGTCTCCCTTCAGATGACTCATCTCATGTCATGGTTACTGAAGCAGGAAACTGCCAACAGGAAGTGATAGTTTCCTCCCCAGACTATACAAGCGCATCCTTTGGGCCTTTATAGCAGAAAAACTCCATGCAATGAATATTGCAGAGGTGAACAGATGCGTTAAAGTGTTTTCTGTTGGTGGAGGTAATGCCAGAGGAGGCATTCTGACACCTACATTTTCTGCCTCATTTCGGTCTTGGATTAAGTTCACGTGACTGATGGATCAGATACATTAGATGACTTGATGGGGGTAATTACATGTAATAAATGATCAGTGACTGTTATACTACATTGTAATTCCCAACACAGGAAACAGAGCCCCCTGTGTTTGTGCGATAAACCCTCACACCCCATGTGACAGAAAGCCATTTGCACGAGAATAATTCATTACCTGTTCTCTCAGCAGTGACAACACCTCGACTCCATCTGCCTTCACAGTCCTCTGGGAGCTCTGTGCCCTCCAAACAATAAGGACAGACAGTCCAAAACATATTAACCATCTTATCCCATCTATAACTGTGCAGTGATTGATTCATATTGTGTTATCCACATATTTGAATGCAGCCGGGCACAGATTTAATGGGAGATGTGTATCACGTTACACCTGTGACTTCATTTCAAATCTCAGGCGATAAAAATAGGCTAGTGCCACACAGAGGTGTGACAAGAATTTCAGGTGGAGGGAAAAAGTCCCTCTCCCTTTGTCAGCCTCTCTCTGGTTTCCATGAAAAGAGGCAGAAGGAATGGGTGAGCGAGGCTGCTTTTTTCCCCCTCTGCATCTCTGTATGATGAGGGAAACTTTTTATTTTTGATCTATTGACAGGACTGCAGGTGAATATTCCAGCTCTCAGGCTGGTTTTGTCAGCTTTATGAGGAAGTGTGATGATGTCACGTGAGAGCCGGTGTCCTCCTACTCTGCAGCTACAGGGCTCTAATCACGGCGAGGCCTTGGTGGCAGCCCTGAGCTGACAGCGACCCAGATAATCAATGCTGAGCTCTCAGGGTGATTTTCTACCGTTCGTATTTCTTCACGCAGCGCCATTGGTTAGCTCGGCAGACAAATGGGCTCCCTTGCTTCTGATCAAACTTTAAATTGTGGTTCTGGGACCTGGCATGATGTAATTACTCATCCCAAATAATAAAAAAAACCCTGCTGCTGCAAGTGCCAGTGGGGTAACACGAAACCAGTAACCTTGAAAGGGCGGAGAGTGGGGGCGGGGGGGGGGGGGGGGGGCAGAAACTCTCCTTCAACTTGCAGTTGCATGGATTACAGTGTTTGTGGTCTGGACAAAAATGGCACACCACAGCATCATTTGGCTGTGATGTCATTAGAATTTCACTCAGAGGATTTAATTTGCTTAACGGGTTATATTTTAACTCAAGGGTACTGAAGTGTACGTTGTGCAGTAACAAAACTCCAGCTAAAGCTAAGGGACATGCTGAACTGACACACGATGCTACATGCCTGTATTTTAAGTACAGCTCTTAGCTGTAGTATTATTAGTCAAATACCATATTACTTTGAAAATCAGCTTACCATATATTTCAAAACTTTATTATATGTAACAACTATTCAAAGGTGGTGTGTGGGTGGCAATTATTTGAAAATGTAATCACATGAGAACAATACAAAGCACAACAGCTTATAATCAACACTGAACCACAATTATTTTTATTTACAGTCAGTTTAATCTGTTATCCATAACAACCAGTACTTTTGCAATGTGACAAGGAAGATATGATGATAATGATGATTATTGTTATTATTAAAGTGATAATTAATGTGTGATACAAAAGTCATATGGCATGGCATGGCTTTTCCACCCCTTTGAATCTTGGCAAGATGGCTATACAATCCATGATCCACAAGTAGCATCATTTTAATTAGGTAGTCATTAAAAGTGTTGGCCAAACCAGCAGCCAGTAGAACCTTTTCAATGGCAGATGCCACTGAAGGTTCTATTTCTTTACACGCCACTTGATAACCAAGAACCTTCCTGAGTTCGTAGAGGGATAACATGAGTACCTGCTCACTGTGGTCTGCATCCACACGTCACATGGGTTGGCTGCTATATTGCATCAACATTTCTCAAATTTCATCAGTCAGAGTTAAAGTTATTAAGCACAAAGAATAGCACAAATGGTATGGTCTTTACAATTACAGTTAAATTAGCTGTAATTGCAACAAACCAGGAGGAACATTTCAACTTAAATACTAGAGGATCTAAAGCTGTCACATACAACTGGAAACAAAACAAATTAGATCTTGATGTGTTGAAGTGTTGCCTTTTTAGGTGTTTTACTGATCTCATTCTGCCTTCACAGTTGCCTTGCTTTATATGAGTATTTTTATAACACCTCACAGACAGGTGGAGTCATGTCAGAGTTAAGGCACTCCTTGTCCTCCCAAGGGCATTTCTCTTTGCTTTAATTAACCTATTGAATTTGTGTCACTTTCCATATGATCATGTCACCAGTCTTAAATAATTTGTCCATTCTTCTGAGGTGGCTTGATCAGCGCCTCCTATTAGGAGTGCAACAATCTATCACCATCACTGACTCACAATTTATAATTAGGCTAAATTCAGGTATTGCGCAGAGATCAATTTTATTTTGAACATCTTTCAGCCGAATTCTCCGCGTGCTATTTTTCAAACAGTGAGGGCTCTAAGTGATGTGATTGTATGCATGCGGGTGTGTATGTGTGTGTGTTTTTTTAAGAATACCATATTATGAATTTTTTTTACAGCCGTAAAAGTGATGCCTGTGGCTTCCACTTGTTAAAAAAACACTCTAAATTAATGATCTCTGCCATCTCTGCAGATTAGTTAGGCAGCCTTTCATCTACCTTCAATAAGTGCTTTTATTAATTGTTTCTGCCATCATAATTACACGAGATTATAACTTTGCAGACACTCTCAGCCTGACGGTACAAATATAAATAGGCCCAATAATTCCAGCAAGTACTGGAATGTGTTGCTTTTGGTTGCACCTTCTTGCAATTAATTGCCTGATGGTATTGTGCATGGAATTAAAGGTGAATTAAATACCAGTCTCATGCAGTCGGCTTGATGTCTCTGTGTCTGTTTACATCTGCATGTAATGTGTAAGAGACTATCTGCTCCATAGCTACCTGCCTGTCCCCAGCTCTCACTGCTAAACTAATCCCCCTTCCATCTGCCCTGCCCCCATGCACATACCACCCCCCGTGGACTCCCCTGCTTTTTCCCTAATCATGCACCCGGGATCCGTTCCAGCGAGTGAAATTGATTGAAAGTGTACCTCATCCTACAAAATGCTGACTGCAGCTCTGCAACATTGTCCCCTCCAAACATGTGTTATCATCATCAAGATGTGTGTTTTAAATAGTTAATGAATAAGTCATTAGGAGGAGGCGGTGATTGATGGTTTTAAGATTCACATCCTGGCAAAGGCAGCTATTATGTCTGGTCCCAGCTAATACTCACGGAGAGCAAAGCACGGTCTGTGCTCGCTTTTAAGGAGTTGTTAGGCTGAAAGGAGAGGGGAAAGACCAGTACAGATTAATATTCATACATACATATATATATATATGTATCAGTTGATTCATGCATTTCTGATACTGACTGTTCAATGCAATGAGGGGATTGGGAGGGGTTGTAGAGGGAGGTGTAGATACATCTTAGATACAGCAGTGCTGCTGATTGAGCATGTTGATTCCACTGAGCTGTTGGAAACGGTTAGGAATTCTGAAACCCTAACTCCATCGTCAATCTCTATTAGATGCACCTTCTGATTTCTCTCCAGGACACCGAAGTGTGCTGACACTGCTTGGAAACATTATGGGGGATGAAATTGCCGGGATTGATCATGCCAGTGATAATCTGTATCTAATCCTAGCTTCGTCTTTATAGGTACCTTCCTCGATATTCCCCCTGCTTCCTCTGTGGCCACTGCGTTGCTGTTCAGAGGACAAAGCAAAGAACGTTCCCTGAAGCTTTTCGAGAATGATGTGGATTTGATATCATTGTTGTTTCCCTCTAATGAGTGTTTGGTTTAATTGTTCGCCTATTTAAAAGCCATTTTCCTGAAGTGGTTCTGTTTTTTTTTTCCTCTCTTCGAGAGCTTGTCTTTCAAAGAAACATCATATTGACGTAAAGTGTGCTCAGATGTAAATTGCAGTTCCCCTCCCCAGGCATGAAAGAGGCAGCCAGAGCTAATAAGCAACTCATAATACAAGGACCCTGCCGGGGCTTTACATTACTCTTATCATGCACTGAAGCAGCTAAGAGCTCCCCCCAGCCATACACTTTTAAATTAAGAGTGGCTCTGGAAACCGTCTGTCTCTGAAACGCAGTAATTGAGATACACGTCATATATTCAGTAGTCATGTCATATATTGAGTAGTCAATCTAGTGGTTGCACGAGCTGTATGTAAGAGTAACACACACGATTCAGGGAGTCATGCTGGGTGCATACTCATTCGGACACACAGTGGACTCTCCATCATTTAGTTTCCGAAAGCCATCTGTCTTCCCAAAGATTCTGTCCTTTTTCCTATAGTTAAATGCAATAGTTTGATTTGCATAGCATTACTGTAAGATAGTCAAATGACACTTAATGCTTTTTTTTCCCTTTTTTGGGTCCCAGAGGTTTATCTTAATACAGCGCATTCTCAAAGATGAGCAGATATCCACAGTTATTAGTGGATGACACCGGTTCACATTTTTTCTTTTTTTTTTCCTCCTCTAAACCACAGTGAACAGGGAGCAGCCCACAGCAAATGTTCTGTTACAAAGATTTATTGGCATAGCAATGGATATAAACTGTGTGGTGTTGCAGAAAAAAAAAATCATAAATGAGCAATCACACATATTTAAATTCAACAGATGATTTTGTCAATGTCCCCACTGACGCTGTGCTTGTAGTAGAGCCAAGGCAGTAATTTATTACTGTAGGATATCACTGTTAATTTTTTTTACTGCAACACTTACTCTGCGTTCAGTTCAGCACTGGTTACTATAGCACTGTATGATGGATTGACACACGCTCAAAGGTGGTTTGTGGTTTTTCTGTATCTACAGCTGCCCATGTGGCTTTGTTATATGTGCTTTTATACCTTTGCTTTGAGTTGCTCAAGATAAAAGCATCTGCCAAGTGACTAAATGTAAATGTCTGTCAGTCATCCAGGCATATCTATGGTTAATAGTACATAAAATGAGAATGTTTCTTACAGTGTGTTGATGCAGCTGTTTGTATATCTGCTTGGTAAGTTTCATGAATGAGAACTCCTCAACACATAGCATATCAGAGTAAGATCAGTTTCAAATATCAATGTGCAAAAAGCCCCATGGAGTGAGGATGATGGTGATTTCATTATCATTAAGATATGGTTTGTGTAGGCAAGGATATTTTTTTATTCCCCACCCTCACTAAAATGAAAAATTGAGTCTTTCATTATCTCTCAGTGTTTGCTTATGCGGGAGGATGTTATCACATTACAATGTCTGATTCAATTCCCGTTCTCTGCCGTCTTAGTTTTAATAAACCCACCGTGATGAATTACACACAGCAGCAAAAGAGCAGGCGAAGACAGGCAGAAAATATGTACAGAAGAGGAGTGAGGGCCGTCTCACTGTTTCCTAATAACCACACTAACTCAAATCAATGGGGCATTCATTCACTCAAGGGTGTGACCAGCCAATCCCTTGACCTCGGTCATCGTTAATGACAGCATCGCCCTCTCTAGCGATCCACACGGTGCCATGCTCCAGGAAACCATAAATCAATGCCATTGCTGAAGCTCTTGGAGGATTTCGCTGCATTTTGGTTTCGGAGAGGTTTCGATCGTGGGGATGGGCTCACGATTTGAAAAATGCTGCCATAGTCAGTGAACCTGCGAGGGAACAGGCTTTTATTCCAAGGAGGATTGTAGTATGGCAATTATCTGGCCTAAAAACACATGAATGACATGCTAGAGACAACCTGTCAGCACTCCAGTCTGAGCTGCTTCTTTCTCCCTGTCTGTCAGTGTGGGTGTGGTTTTTGCTTGTTTTTCCCGTGCATGTGCTTTTGTTTTGTTTTCAGCCATCGCCCCACCTCCTGTCCCGCCTATCTGCCCTGCTGCCACGCCCACCACCTGAAGCCCACCCTGCGTACCTGTTCCCTGTTCACTCATCACCAGCCCGTGTATATATACCCTGCTGTTTCCTTTGTTCTTTGCCTGATCATTTCATCATTTTGTCCCTGTGTTGCTCTTGCTGTTTGATAAGTTCTGATCTGTTCGGTTTTTGACTCTGCCTGTTCCTGATTCACTCTTTTTGCCTGCCGTTTTGGATACTGATTCAAAAGCAGTGCACACCGTGGTTTTGCTGCAAGCTTGTGTCACACCTTCAACCTTTACTGCACTACGAGTCAAAGACAGAAACATAAACAAAATACTAAATTCCATGTAAATGTGGAAAAAAGGTTGCACTCAAACTTCCCTGATCTTTGAACCATCCTAATCTGCTTCCTCCTCTGCCTCATGTGTGATTTTCTCCCCTCCATTTCTTTCATGATATTGTTTTGCTTAGCAGTCTTCTCCAGCAAAAATAAAATTGTGTACATTTACACCGCTGGATGTTTACAGAGGCAATTCGGGTTAAGCACCTTATTGAGGGGTACAACAACAGTGCCCTCACCTGGGAATTGAGCCGTCAGCCTTCAGGTCACAGTCACTGCTCCTTCACCACTACGCCTCACTGCCGCTCCCACTTCTCTCTTTTGCTGCCTCACCCTCTAACTCCTCATGCTAAAGCTGCTTCTCCTCGCGCCTCCCCCAGATCCTGATCCTGAAGCAGTGTTCTTAATAAGGCCCAGTGGGGATTAATCCCTTTCTCCTCGGGGCCCCGACAAGGCTGCGGCAGCCTCCCCCCAACCCCCTCCCCCCGAGGCTGTTGTCCTGAAGCGTAATTGTGTGGGTCAAGCAGCCAGCCAGGGAAGGTCAAACATAGAGCAGAAGACCTGGAGCACAGCGAAGCACGCACAGGCATGGATGCGTGTCCTTCATCATGCGGGAATAACCACTGCGCTTGACAGGATTCTCCACAAACGTTTCCTCTGACACGGCCTTCTGACTGGCCGTATGCCACAGCGTGCTCATCTCGTTTCAAAACTCCTGTGCTCAAAACCTCTATGATACGAACTGAAGGGTTCGTCTAATGCCCTACATGGGTCTCATTTCTTTTTACTTTTTAGATATCTTTGTTGCCTTGCTTGTCTTGTTGTGTATTTTATTTTGCTGCAGATAGCACTATGTTATAAATGACTTTAAGTAAATGGAAGTGTTGTACAAGTCAAATTATTATTGTATTAATGCAACCATTTTCATGTTAGATATTAATAGATAAGATTGTATCTAAATTTTTTTGCTTAGTAGGTTCATGCTGAAGTCATGTCTAAGCAGCATGTTTGCAGAGCGCATGTATTTCGTGCTGTAATAATTGGCATGGAACATGTTTAAATTCATTAAAAGTCTGTGATTCCTGCTGTTTTGTTTTAGCAAAAACTACTCAGCAGGTCATCCACAGTTTGTTTTTTAATACTGAGCCTGAACATTATAATAGTGTGCTGTTCATGGCCAGTTTCTTCAGCTCTTTTCTGTATTTCCACCAATGGTTATTCTCATGGAAAATATGTAAACCAACTCTTCTATATCCCCTACCACGATCACTGCAATGGGCCTATCAGGGCCTGGTTTGTCCCCTGGTGTTCTTTTTGTGGCTTCCTCCGAGGAAAGGCTCACCCATGTAATAAAAACCAGCTGGTCTATCTAGGAAGGAGAATGGTGATGGACCCGTTGGTCGTGTTGTCCGGGTGTGGCTCCTGTCCTGAGGTCTGTCCTTGGTGTGGACCCCTAGCTGACTCTCACTGGGGTGATCTGAAGACCTCTGTGGAGGTGCATGTCAGAGCTACAATTGGGGAACACAGCAACCAGACAACAGCATTCCAGCAAGTCCTCTCTATCTGAGGGCTTGCTTATTGCATCTACGACCAGGGATCACTGACCTCAGTGACCTCCACCTTGTACAGCTGCAGCTAGACAGGGAGGGTACTTACGTGTGCGTCTGTGCTATATGAAATTTATACCTTTCCATTGTAACTCACTGTGAATAAGAGATGATGATGTAAATACAAGATGCTATTGCTTTTTTGCTGGTTTTTTTTTATCTATAATTTACTGTCATTTATATTTTTGAGAAAAAAAGAAATATTCATTTACTTGTACTGTTCCTGTTAATTTTAAGTAATTTGGGCTTCCATGAGCTAAATCAGTATTAAAGGGTTTCTGAGAAGGGTCTTTGAAATATTGTAACTCTATCAGTGGGGGATGATATTTTAAATGACTTAAGAAAAACAGCAATATTGCATTTTATTAAATAATCTGTTTATTTCTTAACAGAACAGAAAAGGTCTTAATACTCTGTGCATTTGCATCCTAGTTTTTTCAGCTAGGTCTTGTGTCTTGGGAAAAAGAAACATATGAGGTTGCATTTCACAGTGACTTGTGGCATTTTAATCAACTAGATTGGAGTGTGCTTCTCTGATCCATGGGGCTAACAGGAACATAAAACAATGCTTGGGGTGCCAAAAAATCTATTGCCTAATAAACAATAAACATTAATTTAAAACAATATCTCCACAGAGGCAAGAATCTTATGTTCTGAAGCAGACATAAAACACCTCTAGCCTTCGCAGGAGCATCACTAAATTCAATAGGACAGGGGAAAAAAGAAAAAAAAACTACTATGGGCAATCCCAGAAGAGAATGAAATAACTAAAGAGTGCAGGTTGTCTCTACTGAGGTATACAATTGAGGTGGACAGACAGGGAGAAATTCTTCAAGGCCTGTAGTACTTTGGAGGGAATAAGTTAACAGTGGGCCAAGATGCTATAAGGGTCTTCTGTAGAAAGGGCTTCCCAATGTGCACTTCACAGATTGTGGATTTTTCTCATGTGTTTCACAAACCAGTGAGCTCACTGCAATAGAGGAACCACCAAGGCTCTGTATGCTCCATTTTGCACTGCACTTGGTTTTATTCTCCACGTAATTCCAAGTGAAACTAATAACTGCATTTTCTGTTATATCTGCTATGAGCCATTGATTTGTACTGGAGTTGAAATGCTGTAAAAGTGGTTCCAGGCTGGCATTGTTCATGGAAGACCGGTATTTCTATACATCAAGCTAACTCCACTGAGGGGAAATGCTGTACCATTAGGCAGGATTCCCAGCTCCGGTGCTGAGAACCCACTGTATATTCTGGTTTTTGTTCCAGCTGAGCTCTTAGTTAATTAGATATCATTTAGTCACACCACACTGATCTTTCTATGACATCTGTACATTTAATCTTCTCATTCATTTTTTGTGAAATTGTGGGGCTGGGATGCTTTTGTCTAAAGATAAAGTACATTTATTTATTGATTTTTTAAAAAATATCTGTCCCTTGGTGCAGCTTTCTCAGTTAATTTGAATCAGGCTGATTAATTGTTCTAGGCCCCATCAAACAACTAAATAGTCTTCATAAATAAAGTTGAACATGTCTGTAAGAATTGGTTTTTTTAAAAATCTTTTTAATTTACAATAATGATAGAAACTTGTAGAATCATCTCTACTTGTATTCTTCTATTAATATAATCACATTTCCAGTGAGTTAGGCTATGAAGAGAAACTGAAAAGTGATAGATGTTACATGATGTCAAATGCAAATCAGTATGAATGAATGAATAGCTCAATTAAACCTAATTAATGAGGAGCTCTGTGGGAAATGCAACTGAGATTAGTGGGTCTCAGGGTCAGGTTTGAGAAACACTACAGTAAGGGGCAAAAAAAAAATCCAACAGTTGAAAAATTATCCACCACTTAAACTGCACAACTGAAAATGAATGTGAAAAAACACAAAGCATTTTTATAAATACATGAAAGGAAAAGAAGTGAGTTGGGTTGTCAACAAAAATGGCACAATTCTATGTTTGCTTCATCTTGAACATCATTTAGAAACGCATTATTAGGAAATGTCTCTGTTTTCCCCTCTTAAACTGAGATTGAGTTTTACCCTGAAGGCCATCAGTGAAAACAGAATTCACAGCCTTCTCTTGCAGCTGTGGATCATGGGGGTAGGAGATTCCTACATCAAAGGCATTGGGGTAGTATCTATATGGCCTGACAGCTTGAGAAGAAGCCATGAGTCACTGCTGGTCTACAGGGAATCAAATAAGAAAAGGCAAATGAATGTATACTTTAAATATATAAACTGTGGGGCACGTACTATGTGCTCAGGCTGAGCAGCCATGATGTTAGTTCAGCAAATCCAAATTCAATGGCTTTCTGCTCATTTTTCCATTAATAATTTAAATATTCTCACATTCTCTGCATACACATGTAGCATCACTTCCCCATTTGTGATCCACTTGGAACTTTTTCTGAAAAGTAAAATTAGTTTTATGTTCAAAGTATCTGATCATACATATCGGTTTTTCATCTTCATGTAGACAGGTACGTTAAAGATAATAAAAACACTGAAGTGCTCACTGTGTAATAACTGTGACAGCACTTGTTCACTTCTCCCATATGTTTTAACATAATAACACTTGCCTGTGACGTTAGTTCAACTGCAATTGAAATAAATGGATGGATAAAAAAATAAATAGACGAGAGAAGATGTGCATGCATCATCAAACCGCAGGAACAGTTTTATTTATACACTCGACACATCAATTGTCACTGAGATTAATGACATGCGGCTTTGAGTGATGTAGTCATCAAGGGCCTGCGATACGTCTCCCTCTGCCATTCCCATCGTTGCCAGCCCCGCAGAGCCAAGGAGCATTACCACATGCAATTCCACCCCTCCCCACAGGAGGATTTACTGTGATGAGATAGTCATCATGACTGCCCTTTCGGAAAGTGTAAAAACCTCCGACATTAATCAGTCACACTCCGGGGTGACACGCGCATCCCACCCAGTAAACCTGTCCCGGTCAGATGAAATTCAGCACATACTTCATCTGAGCTGAAATTCCACGAGCATCTGTATCATACAAGACATCAGAGCTTTCTCTCTCTCTCGGATGGCGGTCTTGAGATGCAGGGAGCCTGATGCCTGGAGTAAGTTTTTTTTTTTTTTTTTTTTTTTTTGCTGGAAAGTTCTAGCAGGGGGGTCATTCGCAGCTGTGTATTAGATTTTCCCTGATTGCAATGAAATGAGCTGCAGGCCGGCACTGGGGCCCATCCCGTTCACATCTGATTTATAGCCAATCCTATTCGAGAAAGATTATGTCTAAGAGGTTTTGTTTATTCAGTTGCAGAAGAAACGTGAGCGGCTCCCAGAATATGGACCTCTCCCCCGAAAACACACACACGCACATAAATAGAACTTTAACCAAAAGTTAAAATTTAACATGTCTTATGATCGTACCAAGTTCTGTCTCACGTTGTGTACTTGCTACACACCATAAAACATTACAAAGCATACTGGGAGTTTTCCTTCAAAGAACTGGACAAATTTATGGTACACATAATGCTCGCCTCATTGATAATTTTGAAAAATAGTAGGAGCTGCTGCTTTAATCATCACAATAGTCAGAATAAACAGAGGTTTGCTGGATACACTTTCAAAATGTTCAAAATATTTTCAGCTATTTTCCACTGTCTGCACCTGGGGCTGTTTATGTGATGTTTGCTTACAGCTTCATGACTTCATGTCTATCCGTAATTTTGTAATGTTGTTTGTCCATAAAGAAAAGCAACTAAAATAATTTTCAAACAATGTTCTATAAACACACTGCCATTATGCTATATACATGAAGGATATCTATCCAGCAAAGAAGAACTTGGTATTTAATTTATTTTCTTCAATCCCTCTTTTTCTATATTCCTGAGCCTCCTCAATAAGTTTTTCAGCACTGCTTGTGTTGTCTACCATCCTGGCCTTACAGTACCTACCTCCCCCATACACACCTCACAATTGTGTAGAATTACACCCCATAATCTCTCAGCTCCCAAGCATGTTTAGGTGGTGCCAGCATTACCATGCATAACTCTTAAGGAATTAAACTTCATCAAGAGTTTAATTTAAGGGTTGGTTAAAGGTACCCTTATGTGTCACAGTATATGAAATAACACATGCACCCGAACTACTTGGTTGTTTAAAATATATTTAAAATTGAATTATGAATCACATTTAACTATTATTTGAATGCTGATTTTCACAGCATACAAATAATAGTTAAATGAAATACAAATGTGAAATATACAGTATGTGAAATATAAAAATGCATGTTTTCTAGTTTGTCTTTGTTCTCCAAGACACTACCTATGTTGTCTTTTTTTCCCTGTAAAAGCATTAGACTCCTTTCATGTTGTAGCTGTCTTAATCACATTAAAATTCATTCTTTCTCCTTCAAAAACCCTTTGCTTCTGGCAGACGTATTTGTCATGTTAAGAGATAGAAAGGCACAAGCAAAGCGATACATGTGTAACCTTCTTTAGACTGGGTTTTGGACTGATTATATCATTACTGAGAAAATAATGGGGTATTAATTGTTCTTCTAATGATGTTCTTATTAAAGTTTGATGAAAATTTTCAGAGAACAGAACTGTTCAGCATCTGAGAGCTTTATAATAATTGTGTTATCTCCTATTTAGCATTGAAAATAGATGGACAGCAAAAATTGTACCACCTACATTATTGCATTATCTGTTGCTAGAGAAGAGCCAATTCATTGAACATGAATTTAGAACTTAATCAAAACAGCCTAATTAATTTGCAAATGGCATTTTAATATTCCAGGTAATTTACATTCTAAAAGCCTTCAAATATCAATGTATTCACATCATTTGTTTTTATTGTTCCCTGATATTCACATGTCTGTCGCTTTTCCCCACTGACTGCACAGTGGTTTTGTCTAAAATTTCAGAAGCAAGTTCATTTCTGCTAGTGAAATTGATTTAACCTCAAAAACTACAATAAGTGGACCGTTTTCCCTATTGTTTTGTTTTTGTGCTCAATGGATGAGAACCAACTAATAGAGGCATTTTTCTGAGAATCAACATTGCCTGAAAAAAATCTGAGTCATACAACACTTACACCGTCTCACCTCACCAATCTGCCACGTCTGAAATTCTTTGAATATTTACATACAGCATGTCACATATTGCAGAGGACTAAAGACTGCTGTCCCCTGTCAAAAAGGGTGATGTCAGAACAGAGAGGACTGTTCTGCAGCTGTGGTCTACCCTCCTAAAGATCAGAATACAGCTACAGGACCTTGGACAGCGGTAGCTTTCCTCCCAGGCAGAGCACAGCTGTGTTCATTTTATAAGTGGCCCAGGTGTTGTTCATTGCCTGCTTTTGGCTAAATATAAAGCCTAGGCTTGCTGTGCACTTTTGGGGAAGTTGGAGGAAAGCAAAACTGGTGTGTGTTTGCATTTCTGGGCTCTAGTCCTACACACTTTGTTTTATTTGTGAGCATTTTTTCTAAGACTACTCATGCCTTGTTTAGCATGCACTGTTTTACCTCAGCCCCAGAGAGGCAAAATAAACATAGCTTCTGGCCAGTCCTGGGCTCAATAATGCGTATACCTTTCCTAACAAATATATTAGCTTTTTTATTGTTTATACTGTGGTTAATAAGAGAGTGGTATGTAAGTACTAAAACTGAAATGGGTTGGAGCCTATAAATGACTATTTCCCAGAAGCCATTTCCACACAGGTATTCAGTAATCTTGTGTCCCTGCAGGGAATCAGAGCTAATGAGGAGCTAATAAAATTGGGGTGCAGGTTGAATAACAACAGCAGGACAGGACAAAGTGTGTGTGTGTGTGTGTGTGTGTGTGCGTGTGTGTGCGCGTGTGCGAGTGTATCTGTCTGTGTCTTTGTGGCTGTGTCTGTCTGTCTCCATCCATTCGGGAGTATCTGGAGCCAATGGCATTTTCTTGTGATGTCACAAGGAGTGTTTTTTTCAGCTGTGTTCTCTTTATTTCTACAAAAACGAAATTGTTGGCTGCTCCCAGGGTCCAGTATGACACTCAACCTCTTTGGTGCACACTACAGACTTTTTATTACTTCTATTGAAATGGCACCTGAGGCTTTGATGTCTTAGAAATGCTCACCTTTAAGAAATTCAACAAACTACCGACAGGCAGACATGTTTGACCAATTCACAGGATATTGAAAAGCCAGAAAGCCCTAAAATTGTTCAGATCCTTTTTTTACGGTTCTTAATGGCGCCAAATATTAGGCAAATGTTTGTTTTAAAAATCCGGAAAAAATTTAAACTGCAAACAGTAAAAATGATTTCCTCAGCAATTATAGTATTCAGTGCAAATTAGTGAATTGACAGTTTAAAAAGAGGACCAAATCTAAAGTCATATGACATTTTCCTTGATTTGAACGGATCTGTGTAGGTATAGTAGTTATCCCTACAACTTTTTTGTCTCTGCTATATTCTGAGAGCAGAAGCATTACATGATGTCCATGATACAAGGAGCTAGTATACCAGGGGCTTTCATTATTTCTCTAGTAGAGGTCTCTCAGAGCTTTACAACATTCAGGTGGGGGCCCTTTCCAACCTTACACATGCTTGTGCTAATATAGTTCTGCATAGTGCAAGACTACTTAAGCTAAGCCTCAAATTTTGAAGTTATATTGCACGGCAATGATTGATTGATAGCCCACAATCTGCCCATCATCAATGATGAACAGGTAAAGTGCCACTTATAGTGGGTATGTGACCTGTTTTCCATTGTCTTCGTAATCATTCACTCATTAACATGAGAGCTGTACTCCTGCTCTAAGTTAATGTTTGGTGGATGTCATATCTCAGTTTTAGATTTAATAACTCATCAGGTTTACTTATGTTGGAGAGACACATTTCTACATTCTCACTAAACAATCTGACAAAATAAAGGAGTTCATGAGCTGTATTGAAATGAAGTTCTGTGCTTCTGTATTATACTGAGTGCCCTTGAGTGTCAAGACAAGGTTTTAAGAGCAAAGAAGGGAGAGGGCATTTCTCAGTACTTACAGAAGAAAAGTAGTATCCATTACAACAGGAGAAAACCCATTTTCCACATTAACAGAAGGAAGAGAGTGGCCCAGGACTATTTACAGCATTTACAGACTTTATCTACACAGAGAATGGTTTCCTTATTCAGTGTTTCAGAAGAGCGAGTCGTTGATTGACATGTTATCCTTGAACTATTGGTCAGATCTGTATGTTTGACCCTCACGAGCTGACAGGGCCATTGGAATCACAGGATTTATTAGCTTGCCTTTGCACCTGGAATTGTTTTCCCTGTCTCAGGATTGACAGCTTTAAAGTCATCTGTCTTGTGTGACCTTTTAGCATGTAATGACATGTTGGAGCACAGGATGGCAGTCTCAGTTTAACCTTGAAAATGAAGCAGGAGGTGGTGAATGAAGAAGGGATGGTACTCTGCATGCAGGATTAGAATGCCCTTTGAGACAACCTATCTGGCTGACATCCCCCTCCAGCTGGAGTGAACACCAACACCTGACTATGGAACAAAGACACACTCTTCTCCTCACCGTGAGACAAACTCATTTCCTTGACCCCTTCCTCTCCAAGCCAGATTGTCTATAATTGGATAACTGCAGGTCCCACTTACCTCCTGTATACTAAGAATGAATCAAAGAGCAACATAGAAATACTGATCGATAAAGGTCCAGGTTATTGGAGATTGGGTTCTAATTGAGCAGTCTCCTGTTACAACTAGAGGCTGTTGGGACAACTATGGAACCCCCTTCATCAGTAAAAAAGAAAAAAAGCAAACAGAATTTGTCTTTCTTTATCCTGGCTTAGGTATTTCTTTCTCCTGGTTCAGGTCCAAAGAAAGGAATAGGGGGTGAAGCTTGCAACCATATAGCCAACTACATAATACTTTAACATCGTACCATAAAACTTGAATCCATACCATCGCTGACATTTGGTTAATAGCTAAGAAGCTAGTATGTGTATTGGTCTGAAAATCTCTGCTTTACTGCTTTCCTGTTCAGTATGTGAAACAATGCTGAATATTTAATCTTCCCACTTAGGATGCTAACTAGTTCACTGGATAACTTCCTCAACTGTAATTTCTCACTAGGTACTAGTAGGATGAGGGCCAACAACATGGAGGCAGCTCACGCCGCCCGCAGGGTATCGACAACAGACAGGAGGGCCGTTTCATAACAGGCTAGACTACTGTATGTTCAGTTGGAAAAGAACAATGTGTCCTATTGTGCCTTGCTGATTAACACCATATGAATGGCAAGCACCAGTGTAATTCTTGTCTCGTTGTTTTATTAATCAGGTGTCTGATTTATGACATACTGTCTCATAAACAAAATCAATGTCCCTCTTACATTGTGAATGAAGGATGGGAGGAGCATTCTCTGTAAGGGAAATGGGAAAATAATAAAACAGAGCATTCAGTTTAAATAAATAATAAAAAAAACACTCTTTCATTTATTATAAAGTTACGATGAAGTAGTCCAACAAAAAAGACCTCATAGGAATGATAGTGCACTCATACCCTGTCTGAGGCATCTCAGAGGGAGGTTGCCTGGACTCACTGTTGAGTGATGTGAAGAGAGGATGACCAGAAGGTCTGCTGCTTGTCACCTTGGTGACGGCATGGCATTCTGACCCAGCTGGAGACACAGATAGCCAGTGGCACTGCGATGTGGCATGAGTGGAGGGGGTGGTGGTGAGAGCACCGCTGGTCCATGGAGACACCAGTCAACGAATGCAGGATAGACATGTGTTGCGATAAGGTCTGAAGCAGAGCTGTGGCGAAAGAACAGCCTCGAGCAGAGGAAAGGACATATGCTGCTCTTAACTGATTGACCTGCTCGAACCGTGACATTAGCCTGAGGGTTGTGAATGGCTGTCTTAACGTGCTTAATGCCCTCATCCCTGAGACAGATGAAAAATTCAGCCAAGTAAAAATGTGGGCTGGTATTAATGGTGATCGCTTGTGGAAGACCCCAGTGAGAAGTGAGAGTATTCGATGCATCCATGATGGCCCTGGAGGTGGCTAGACATACCTCAGGTCGTATATTTGGGTCATGGTTAACTACAAGACAGCGTTAACGATGAGGAACGCTCACAACCAGACAAAGGACTTCAAAGATGAGGGAGCAGGGTGTTCTGGATTTCCCATTGTGACACAGGCAAATGGTCCCTGACTCAAGCCTCGATGTCTGAGCTGCTGGAGCTTGACACTGCCCAGGTGGCCCTCATGTTGATATCAGACTTGTATTACTGAAGCCTATCAGACCTCCAGTGCAGCCAAAGGGGCTTCTGCTCTATGTACGAGGTTGACAGCGAAACAGTAAGAGAAGTTACAGGATATTTATCAGGAACAATCGACTGGTTGACTACATTTAAGTCTGCACAAATGCAGAGTACATCCCTGCTTGTTCCTGAGCTGTGTATGACCAGGATGGAGATCCAGTTGTTGATGGGATCCATGGATATGATGATCCAGGAGGTATTATGGCACTGGAGATTCTTTATTCATCTGCGGCAAACAATGTTCAGCGACAGGGTGACCAAGTCACTGTGCTGATACTTGTCACTGGCATCATTTTCATTCAACAAAGCTCATCTACCAAGCTACTGACCCTTATGCACAGAAAAGCATATACACCTGTAGCATGGCCACACCCTGACAATGCTTATTGACTCAGTAAATAAGAACAACATAAACAGCACTGATCTTCAATACAATAAATTATGATGAAATATATATGGCAATATTAATTCAAAACACTTTTTATCACGTGTTGCGTTAAATATAGGCAAATTTCTTTACCTTCTTTCTCCTTTTAAAATATGAGTATGAAGAGGCACAGGCAGACTGCATATTCATATAACAGGGTGAGTTTTTTTTACATTCATAAATAAGAAAACACATTTTTAAGAAACAGAGAAACATTGCAGTAAAAACAAACCAAAGTTGTGTAGCTTGCAGGAAGAGGCCATTAAGCTCTTGACTAGATAATAGATCCCCAGCAGTAATGCAGCTGAACATAATAGCAATTAAGCTCAACTTATAAAATATTTAGACACCTTACTTGGAAGTCTGGAATAAATTAGCACGACAGCAGTTAAACATGGAAAGACGAGACAACATCATACCAGTAGGATCATGCCTCTGTTAACCTGAAACAGAACTGCGGCACACCAGCTTTGAGGCCTTTTTCAGATATGCATGCTGCCAAAGAACAAAGGGATAGCTGGATGCCTTAAACTCTGTTGGTCATTCATTCAGCAAGCTGCCTTTGAAGGTCTGCTCTCTATTCAGTGTTCAGTTCAATTCATCCAACATTTTTCTGATCATTTCAGCCTCTGCAACGCTGTTGGTTTTTTTGTAAATGTGAAAAAAGGTACCTTTGATTATATGCAAAAACCTTATGATATACTGTATTTAAGGCATTTAAATATGCATTTAAAATCACTGCTTATGCAGAAAATATTATGGGAATATCAAATCCATCAGCTACCTTCCTTGATATCAATTTCTCCTTAAACAAAATCCTCATATCAATATCATTGTGCCTGTTATAGGCTAGTTAGGATGCTGTGGTTTCAGAAATTAGTAGAGGTTCAAGGTCAGGAGTTGCTGGGTGTAGATAAGGAACAACTTACTTTTTAAAGAATAAATGATTTGAACACCCATTCCTCACCATCAGTGAAATGGGTTGACGCATCCATCAAATCAAATAAGATGCTTGTGTCCCACAGAGTTGCTGGTTTGATTCTCATGTGAGTTACTGCTGTTTTACCCTTGAGAAAGGTGCATAAGCCAAATTGCTTCAGTAAATATCCAGCTGTATAGGCTATGTGAGTTGCACTGGATGGGAGTGTTTGATAAGTAAATGTAATGTGAATTTCCCGTGGAAACACTGGAACTGGTATCACGCCATGCGTCAGCTTGTCTGTGGCAGTGTGCCAGGCAAACATCATTTTTTCACATTTAACTATCAATAGCCCCTAGTTGCAGGGGACCTTGAAAAGCACGCATTTGACAAGAACCTATCTAAAGCGAATCCTTGCTTTTTATTCCCTTTAGGTTTTTGGATGTGTTTTATTACAATCTTTGCTAGCCTGTCTGGTTCTTTTACAATTTGGGCAGATCAACCATAACTACTGTCTGACTGAATTTAAAATGACAATAGTAATATAAATTTATAATAAAATAATCATTTATATTTTCATTTTATTGTTCACAATTTCATATATACAGTACATCATAATAATTTTTAATAATTGTTATTGCCAACCTCATTTTGGAGAATGCATGTAACATTTTCTCAAAACTTCAGATAATTTGGGAGTTGAAATATGCAATGCAACTTCTCCTGGTTACACCTGACCATCTGTGAATATCATTTCTGAAGTCCTATTGCTGTACCTAGCTCATAACAGGCAGGATGCTGAAAGGATTTCACTGCACAGAAACCTTTGATGAGGAATTTATCCCAAACTCATACCTGGCAGAATTCATTCTACCCTTAGTGTCCTTTGTATGGATAGAGACTCTGAGGTGCTGAATTTCAGTTCTGAAGGATGGTTTGAAGGCAGAAAATACCCTTGATATTTACACTTTATGAAAAACATGTCTTTACCAACGATACCTTTCAGAACATTTGGTGATACAAGTAAGAGATTAAAGTTGGCAATGTGTTGTGATGAATGAATATGCAAAAAAGCTTATGCTGGAATGATAGAAAGTCAAGCACCTGAAGAAAGAAAAACTAATATTTCTGGGCAAAACCCATGTATCCGCATGTATTGGTTTTCCTGTTCAGTTGGACCTTGCTGCATTCAAGTGAAACATTATGAATCTTATAACATCCACAGTCAGATGGAGAATCATTGGCTCATAGGTTGCAACTCACAACCAATCAGTTCAGAAAGTGCAGGGGACGATGTTGGAGTTGGGTGGAGCTTTTTCTTTTTCTTGTGTGTGATGGGGCAGGCGGGTAGGATGACATGGCATCAGGACTCCATGGTGGATGCAGACCTTTTCTCTTTTACACATTTGACCAACCAGTCTCTTTTAAATGATTCTGAAATGACCCACTAACTATACAAACGAAGTCTGGGCTGGGATCTAACCACACACACTCCTCGTCTCTGCGTATCCGTCTGGCCGGATTCATGATTTATTCAGTAGGAGGCATCAAATCTTTCTTGCACTGTGCAGTCTCTTGAGTCAGGATTCTAATGTGTTTGCCCTGGCCTGCTACAATGGCACTGTACACTGTGCGGTGGACTGAGAATGCCCTGGTGGTCTGTCCATGGAACATGCTTGAATATGGTGAATAAATGCAACAGAATGTGAAAACAGGATCCAAATCTGTGACTTCTGAGGCATGGAATGACTGCAGCATTAGGAGAGGATTTAGGGTTGCTTGTATTTTAGGGGTTTCGCATTCAGATTTGTGTCAGGCCCCACACCTCTGTACATTTTGATCATTTGTCTTCACTGTGGCCAACGACATGGTTTGCACAGTTGTATAGCTGTGCAGTTGTGCTTTTCATGCTCAGATTTAAACACTGAGTAATGGCCCTCAGGGCATCAGGCAGGCGGTACTGTAAATTACGACAGACAGCATTGCATGTGCAATAAACACACATCCATCAGGGCAATATAGCTGTCTGCACAAACCAATTAGTGCGTCTGTTTTACTGACATTATAAAAGAACAATATTTTATGTGCATTAACATTTCCATGAAATTTATTTAACACCTTTACACCCCCATCTCATTTACCACCCTCAATTAAGATGTGCTCTGGATGACTGTGATGACCATCTTTTTGTGACAAAGCATACAGATAGTAAGTGAGAGAGAGAGAGAGAGAGAGATAGATAGATAGAGAGAGAGAGAGAGAGAGAGAGAGAGAGAGAGAGAGAGAGAGAGAGAGAGAGAGAGAGACAGAAAGAGACAGAGAGATAGGATGTGTTGGGGGTACAGCTCTGCCACATATGGAACATAAACAGACAAACTTTAAAATATCTAAACGGACATGTAGGAGCAAACAATTAGCCACATGTTTAAACTGAACAAAGCGTCAATGAATACATTACCTTCTTATTCTTGAATCAAAATAGATGAATAGGGATGTTACTCTGATTTACGGCAGATTATAGGTTTTAAATGAACAAACAGCATCAATGCACTTACTGTTTGGTTTCAATTCATCTTCATAGCATTTGCAGCCTTAGATTAAGTTTGAGATACATCTCATATAAAGCGCTGAATGATAATTAAACAGGTGAAGATGAAATTCCCATGTTCCTCTGCACTGTCAGCCATTCTTACACAGCAATTAGGTGCTTTTATCAAACCTGTTAAACCAAGCAGGCTTTAAAAAATAAAATATATTTACTGTGCTGTGTAACTCAAAATTACATAGAGTTACTTATAACCAAGGTTCTCAATTACTAAAAGTACAATCAACTTCCATTTCTAGATTTTCCATAGCTTCTTTCTTGCCTTCCCCTAACATTACTTGACAAAATGCACCCCAGTAAAGAAGAGAATAGAAAGAAATTTCATTTTACAAAATAATAATCACAGTAGTAAAGAAGAGAATAGAAAGAAATTTCATTTTACAAAATAATAATCACATACTACAAAAGAAAACACTGTACACCTTATACATTCTTAGTGAGATTTCCAAATGTTCTGACATTTAGTGGCTTGTATTTGATATGTTATGATTAATATAATCTGATGCAACATGGCTTGAGAGTTCTTTGAGTTATTGAAATAGTTTTACGTAATCTAATTTTATGCATCTTATATTTATTTGAAATTATTTTTACTCATTTATTCATTTTTGAGTTGAATTGTATTCATTATGTATGATTCTTTCTGCATACCACATGCTGCATTTGAAAGATATTGCTGGAGGCTCCAAAGATTTCCACTGAATGGCAATGCATTATTTTGATGAAAGTATGGCTAGGCTATAAACTCTTCCTCAATACTTAGCCCCATGCTCCAAGGAGAGATACTGAAAATGCTGAGCTACTTTTACAAATGTTGTAATATGATTTCCACCCTCCCATTACATGTCATTTTCAGTTTCTTAAAATAAAGGGTTTTTTTAACTGGATACTACGAGCAGACAGCTCTGTAGTCAGAAAAAAGGGAAGTTTGTGTCTAGAAGGAAGCTCTCAAGAGATGTCTGAACTCATGCTGTTTGATCACCCCCTCTGCTTTTCAGGGTTCTATGAAGTTTTAAGAAAGGACTGAGTGAGATGTTATCATCAGCCACAAAAGACATTACAGTCTAAGAATATATAACACAGAATGTGATAGGTGTTTACTTCCAAGGATAATGCACTTTGACCAATAAGGTGACCCCATATCTTGCACAGTTAAATTGCCAAGGTGAGGTTATATACAGATAGCTGTTACACTCTTTCATGTAATAGGAGGGCTATAAAAAATATAAAAATACGTATTCTGTTGTGACTTCACCTGGATTTGAACCCTGTCCACCACACATAAAGGAGGAATATTGCCCATTTTTCAGTGGAATGACCCTCAATACAAACAAATAAAATATAAGTCGTGGAAAAGAAGCTTGGCTGTAATCACGTCGCGGTACACTGACCACACATCTGGTGGCATACTGAACTTATCACCCTGCGCTCCATCTTTAACCTACAGCACCAAGTGTTTCTGTCTGGGTGGCTGACAGAAACAGGCTTTATGTTACACCTGCACATTGTCAGTTACCAAGGGCTTTTGGACATCCATTACAGTTTTTATTTGTGTTGTTGCTGTTCAAATATTATTTTTTGTCTGGCAGCTCCAGCGCTGTGTTTCTCCCACCTGTGACTGCATTATCGTGGTGCCAGGGGGGTGTGTGCAGGAAAAAAGGAGAGACAATTCTTGAAAAGCCTGTGTGTTGCAAAAATAATCTCCGCAATGTCCTGTGGGACTTGTATTTACCATGCCTGCTGGGTAGTAACAAATTGCAAACTTTCCTGCGACTCCAGGGGGAACCCAGCTTTCCCACTCTCCTTCAGACACAGGAGAAAATGAAACAGATTAGAAAGACTGCGCTACTTTCCAAATGCTGCAAAATAAAATAAATAAATAGAAATGGTAATAAATTGTAAAAGGGAGATTATAATTCAGATTGGGTTCTCTTGTAGGCAGTTGGTTTGGGACATGTAGCCACTTCAGAAATAGCACAAAACAGCCACACAACTAATTATACACTTTCAGTTGGCAGCGTATATAAGACCTGGCATGGCTCAGTCACTGACATTTTGAACTGTAATTGGACATGTGTCACTTTTTTAACCAATATTTTTCAATAAAACTTATTATTTTACTGCTTTCGTATGCATTGTCTCAGAAAATTTGTCAAGTTAGATAAGGCAATCTGGGTATGCATGACAGTAATACACTATCGTGCATCATATCTTGAAAATCTAAATAGCGTCTATGTCCCATGGGTAATACATCCCTCATCCTTTCCCCATGAACATTTTGTAAACACAATACTTGGCCACCTTTCTAATTGAACAGCCGTATTTTGGCTAAATTGCTGGTCCGGGCAAAGTGCTGACTTCCATAGTTTGTATTGAGCCTGTGAGATTTATTACAGAGCATCTGAAATTAGACAGCTTTCAGAAAGTGTATAGCCTGATGGCTGGATCGACAGTTAGGCTCAAGTCTCACACAGTTTCACCAGACAGCCTGAAAAGACGAGATCTGCTTCAGTTTGAGATGTTCAGACTTTCCTGCAGAGCTGAAAAGACGCCAAAGGGAAATACCTGAGCAGTTCTCAGCGTGTCACTGTTCCCATGTGTACGGATGAAAAGGGTGTATTAACATATCAGAACAGGTCTAAAAACACTGGAGAGTATGGGAGTCTTCAGATACACCTGGTTTTTCGTCCTGTTAGCACAATGCATAGTGCTGCAGGGATGAGGCAGAAAGAGAAGCTGTTTAGCTCAGCGGTGTACGTCAGGTGAATTAACAATAGCTTTGTTTCTTCCCCGAATTTCACCATAGGATGAAGTTCTTTATGGGAACCTGCAAGAGCACAGCCCGTCGGCACAGTCTAGGGGACCACACATAAATATGTGCAATGTCAAGTCATCCATAATAAATGTGCTGAGAGTTTGTGCCTAAAATGTGCAAAATTAATGCTTTTCTTGAGTGGAAAGGGATAAAACACTATCAGTATCAGCCAGTAAACAGACTTACACCCGCATGACACCCACCAGCCGCCAGAAGCTTTCACATGCTGATTTACTCAGTAGCGTGGTATAGTGGTTAGGAGCAAGGCTCATAACCCAAAGGTTGCCACTTTAGTTGCCACGTGGGCAACTGTTGTCCCCTCTTGATGAGAGACCATCTACAAAGCACATCTATTTTGTGTAATGAAGAGAAAAGTTACTTTTACTACATGTCCTCTCTCAAAGCTGACTTATCTAAGGTGTGTTTGGAATAGTACAGCATCAAAATATTCTAACAATGTTGCTGTCATGTTCTGAGAACTGATGTAACCCCCAACAGTCAAACCTGATGTAATGTCTATAAATGGGCACAGATACGGCCTACTTTAATCAATCCCATTAAAATCTAGCCTAGTTATGGCATGCCGAGCACCATTACCCATAACTTCCAGTCACACAAAGCTATGCCTGCTGGGAATTGTAATTTGCCTGGAGCTTCTGTTCCATTTTGTCTCCGAGGTCCAAAGTGTTTCATGTTTTTTTGTAAAACATACAGCTGCATCTGGAGTGTCTTACAAATCTGCATGGTCTCCAGCTGTGTCGAGTCTTAGATAGCCTCCTATTGCATAATGTCAGTGCCCATGCAGGCTCAGAGCATCACACTGATTGGACCACACTGTTACATTATGCTCAACTGCAAAACCAGAGTTTCTTTCAGCACTGATTAGCTAAGCTCCCAGCAGGTGCCCTTAGTTCTGAATAGCCATAGAAGTGAAACATCAGGAAAAACTATTCCACACTTCTGGTATTGTTACAAACCCAGTATTAATCAAACAAGACTTGTAATTATTTTTTACTCCGCAGGTTCCTTTTGTAACAAATAAAACAACACTGTTGCCAGAAAAGATGACAGAAAGTGATTCCACTTAATGAGCACTTCAGATTGTGTTCTATTCTGTAAATTCAGTGGGTGAGGCAAAAAAAAACATTCTGCAGAAACATGTGACTATTTTGTAAGTTTTTGTTTGTCTGTAAATAGAAACAATGTATCACATAGCATAGTTATTGATTTGAGATTTAAACACAAAAAAGTTATAAAGTACCATCTAGAGCAAGAATGCAATAAACAAATTCATAAATGGCCAAAGAAATCTGCGCATGGGAGTGTGCTGTAAATGGCTCTCAAGGTTTTAGATCTGTATCCTTCTTGTGGGGGGAGATCAATAACTGGAAGGAACTACAGGGGAGAAATAAAATACAAGACCAGCAGGAGAGAAACTTGTGCTGCTCAGCGATCAATATATGTATCAGCCGAGCCGCGCTGCTGACTGACTTCAAAGAGAAGCACTGCAGGGTGTGCTGTGTCCCACGCAATGCAAATGGCCGACGCTCAATCCCCACCAAGCAGGGAGGTGGGTGTTAAGCAGCATGGAGCTGAGACACTTCTGGTTTTAACCACCTTGATGCACGTCATGTTGTATTGCCATTCAGTACAAATTCGCTTAAACCGTCAGGCCCACGCGCGGGCTATTCATTTTTCACAATCAGGACTTTATTTTTATCCCTTCTTTTGATAGATAATGCTTGAGATACTCAGAACAGGAAAGCTGTCACATTTCATTTATTCCGATAGCAGCCAGACAACAGGAGCAATGACCAAAGTTGGTTAGCAGAATCAGGGAAGGAGGAAAATACATCTCAAAAAGGATTAAATTTTGTTACATATATCCTCTATTTACCTAGAAAAACAAACAACACTTGTCTTTCAAAGTTAAAGAGACTGTGCTTTGATTGTACCTGGGCCATGGTGTTGTGTAAAGATGTATATTTGCATAGCAGTCAGGTTTAAAAGATGGATATGAGTCTGGCTACATTGAAAGTATGAGTGTAAACCATTTGCATCCAGTTACAGCTGAAAAAATGATGCAATGATTGAAGGCTTAAACTCCGTCTTTCCCTGTGTGCTGTGCTGTTTTTCTTGTTCCCTTCTGAAAGCATGTCTCTTTCATCATTGTGACATTTATGTCAGCATTGTAGATGTAATGAAAATAAACTGTGGTTCTCCTCACTGCATTTTTAAATAACTCCAGCTTCCAAATACAATAGAGATTTTTTTTTATTTAATTGCTTGTATTTTAGAAGAGCCATAAAGAACTGCTGCTGCATATTCTGCTGTCTAACTGATATGCGCATAATAAAACATATTTTATGTGTTTTCAGTCGTGAATACAATTAATGCCACCACAAATTATTTTGATATGGAAACTATTAGATGCTTGTATGAGACAAAAATCTTTCACTTTTGATCTCACCACACATAAGACTACTCAGATATAGTTTAATTGTAAATTCATGGAAAATATTATTATTATTATATATATTATTCTTCGCAGTTTATGCTGTTTTGATGAGGATTTTATGCAGAGTTGTGTAAAGTATATTACATAAAAATGTAATACATATGTAACAATATACATTTTATGATAGAAATGCATTCAATAAATGATTAATACACTGCGTACATACAAGTTGTTTCAGAGAAACACATTTCATTCTTTTTTGTTTTAAATGACATGTTCCATCAATGAGAATTTCTTTCCTCATTACTAAAAAAGCTTATGTCATACCAAACACTTTCGTGGTAGATAATTTATTAAATTCTAATGTCCTTTTTCACTAATGCCCAATTTACCATTTTTTAAAATATTTGGCAGGATACATTTTAGACAGTTTATTTTATCTGTTCATTTGTTAGCCATATGTCAACATAGACTAAGTAGTATAAAAACTGAAATGTATGAAGTCAAAGATGTGTGCAATTTGCTATCGATGTGTAACTTTGGTAATGTAGACATGACAATCAACAATGCATGCATCTGATTCAAAACAAATATCAATCAATAGCATATGACACACATAAAATTGTGTATATGCATAACTGTATCTAGGGAAAAACCTGTCAGTCACACGGTTGTTATTGCTGCCATTGTGTGGGGTATGGCAGAGAGGTTCCCATCCTCCTCCATGCATCAAAACTACATTATTTCCCTCTGACAGTAGGTATGTGATGGCTGTATTCAGATATAAATATGCAGTAGGATACTTGGCTATGTGAGGAAATATGACATGGACCGTGGGATCCACCACAGACCTTGAAATGCAGTGTTTGCTGGGAGCTCTTTTACATTTTAATGTTGTTCTATGGAAGAGGAGAATTCTCCAGGCTGTAAAGAATTTCTGGGTAACTGCAAAACAGTGGATTGTCCTTTGTGTGTTCAGCCGTAGAAGACAGGAAGGCAGAAACTCAATTGCAGTCCACACAGTTTTTGAAAACTGACTTTTAGAACATGCTGGTGCCCTGAGAACACATGAATGTAGATTTTGGGGAGCTGGAGCACCATTCATGCAATGATAACAGGATCTTTGGAACAAGTTACATTCACATGTACTTTACAGGGATGTGGCACTATGCATAAGTTACATTAAACACTAACCTATCAAATATTTAAGGACAAGAAATATTACTAGAAACAGAAACCCAAAAAATCATTTACAGTATGACAGTGTAAAGAAGTAAATATAATAAACCAGCACAATGCCCATTAATGTGTGTTCTGTTTCAATTATGCATGCACCAAACCATATTTTCAGGTTTCTGTCCGAATACAGAGCCCAGAACAAATGGTTTGGCTGAACGCCAGACCATAACTAGAATTCTACCAAGCCAAAATTCAATTCCAGAAATGCATCTGTGGTGTAACTTGCTGTGTGTTTCCAAGTGTACAAGCCTCCCTTAGTAACACCGTACCTCTGCAACTGTAAATCTATGAAAAGTTAAACCTATCTTCCCTTCTTCCTACCATCCTGTACATTAACCACCCTGCAAACTTGGAAAAAACTAGCTATTGCTCTGTCTGCTGGAAAATCCAGACCACAAACTGTGAGCAAAGTAATGAAAAAGATACACTAATTGGACAAAAAGTGCTGAGGGGGACCATGACCTCACAGTCCAGACTGTCATGAATTTACTGATAATCCCCTGAAGTACCCACATCTTTTATTCTCAGTGTTTACAATGTCAGCTTTCATTTTCATGCAGTTAAACAAATTCAGCTGGCTCTACCTCTTTGGTTAGTATTTTAACAATTTAATCCTATTGTGAAATGGCAGGATGCACCATTTTACAGCAAAAAATGACCTCTTCCAGGTCTTGAAACATCTGGGCCTATGTGGCAGTGCTAAGACAAAATAGTGACCCTCCCATAAAGGGAAATATTCTAATCCATCCGAAATTAGACACTGGATTTTGTTCACCCCTGGTTTCGATGCATCTGCATCCCAGGTTAGACCTACGACCTCTACCATAACACTTCTGCTTTGTTACATATGTAGACATTTCATGGGATGTGCTACCAATATGCATTTATGCTGTACTCTTGGTGGTGTGATGAAATAGGCAACCTGTGCAGTTCCAGTCAAATGGAGTGTACCCAGGAGGGCCAAGCCTGTCTGATCACCACACTGCATCTGAGAAGCAGGTCCCGCAGACCGAAACAGCCGTATATTACGCATATTGAATGGCAGGCATGGGAAGGGAACGGAATGGAATCTCGGCAAGACTACAGTCTTATAAATAATTTCGCAGTAAATGCAGAGTAATCCTGCACCATTAGGACACATTTGAGTCTAACCTTCTGCTTCCACAACCCCCCCACCTCCTGCATTAAGAAGCCTCTTCTGTGCTCTTCATAATAGTAATAACGTCCTTTGGATAACTGCAGGCTGCAAGTTATTACAGAGCAGCTCTGCCTTCCTCACTGAAAAATTAATGGGATACTTTACAATAGAATTTTGGCACAGCCCTAATTTTATGCGCTTATTGGTCACATTACACAAACAAAAGACTGCTGAGATATCCACCGTCGCTAAGTGCACAAAATGATGCATGTCCCTCTGTGATGCTGGAAACAGGACATAAATCTGCTTCACTTTGGAAGTCATCATTGCCCACACACGTTACCTTTCAAAGATGTAACCAGCCACATAAACATCAATTAAGGGGCCGTCAAAGCTGTTATTATAGTCCATCTACTTGGTGGCTTGTCAGTAAGGTTACCCATTTGCATCTGTCATAAACTCCTGCTTTATGATGGTGTAATTAGTTCATAAATAATTCATCAGCCACGCCATATACATAGAAAGCCTGCACAAGCATCCTCAACCAACAGCAAATTACTCTCTCAATTTATTTATGGAAGACCGTCGACTGCATCCTGAAAAGACAGAGACAGCTGAGGCTTGTGGCTGCTGTCTTGTCAGAAACATTGAAGATACAGGGTACATTACCAGCAAAGCTGACTTTGTTTCAAAGAAAATAAAAGAATATTCTAATCAAAGGAAATAAAGTATACTGTATTCACTTTGTTTCTTTCCATTAAATAGCAGTGCCAACATGGCAGTCACTTCCAGATTTAAGACTGGAGCACCATTACCAATCTGCATTGAACACAGCAATGGAAAGAGGCAAAAAGAAGTAAACAGATACCATCTACCGCCACCTATGATACAGAGTAGCTTTTCTTCTTTTCACATTAAAGTTTCCTTCCATTCAGCCCATGTTTAGCTGTCTTTCTAATTGGCAACCTTCATTCGCAGACGACAAAGTCATGCGTCAGATTCCAAATGCAGTCATTTAATTAGCTCTGCCATAAATTTGATTTCCATTTTGTTTGATTTTGCTTTGTTTGCTCCTATTGCTTCTGCTACCATTACTGCTGGTATCATTAGTACTATTATTGTTATTATTATGCAGACAGACAAACAAAGACATGTAACATCAAAGCATGCACCATAATATACCCTTGATTACATAAGTGCTGGAGTCATATGCCACACATCAAGGGTATTGCCCTGCTCACATTCAAAGTCAACCAACTCACCCGATGAAAACATGGAAAGTAGTTGCTTGATGTGTGTAGTGAATGATAATAACCATTGGCAACCCCACCATAAATATCAAGTTTGTGAAGCTCACAATGTACAGTATTTGTTGAGACTTCATCATGGAGGTGTATGTTCAGTTCTGTAGTAATTTTTGAGGCTGTTGTTTTGTGGTTTGCACCAACTTTCTTGACAAATGTCCATCTATCTCTGTTGCTTTGACTTGCTAAAACTGTTCCTATTTTCTGTTATATATATATATATATATATATATATATATATATATATATATATATATATATATATATATTAGACAGACAGATACACACACACACACACACAATTGTCAATACAAATTATTTCTACTATGAAAGCCTGTCTGTATAAAAAATGCATAAAAATATGTAGAAAAATGTAGACTCCATTGTATTGTAATTTAGTTGCTTCAAAATACTTTGTATATATACTTGTGTATATATACTTTGAATATTTTGTTTACCCCCTGTGCATATCAGCAGTTCCTCACATCAGATGTTCACAAATACCACTGTTAAACTAACAAATAAAAAGACCTGTGCACATAGCTATGATACAATTTAATGCCAATTAAACTGGTCTGCTATCTAGCTGGTGTGGGCGCTGTTATCACATTGGCAGGAAAAATTCAATTTACCACAGGTAATAGTACATAGCGTTATTGCCAGCTTTTAATCATGGTACTATGTAAGTGATGAACAAAGCTACTCCAGTGAATGTTTCTGTGGAGAAATGAGTCTGCTTCAATTTGCTGAGAAAAAACAGGAGGGAGATCAGGACTGCAGATGTGAGGTAGCTGTCTGAGAGCGAGCAGTCTCTGTATAGCCATACTGCAGCTCACAAAAACCAATGCTGTTTGCTTGGGACTTGCACACCATGTATTAATACAGCCCAAAGAGGTCAACAGTCAAAATTTATCCCACAATTTATTACACTTTTTAAAATCAATTCATATGGGGCAAGAGAAGGGCAACAAAGCACACAGTCACTCTCTGGAATAGAAAATCAAAGCTTTTATGTTAAGCTAAGGACACAGTGTTCAGTTTTCCCATTTGACATATCACACATTATGCCAAACTTTAGATGCAATTTCACATGATGAGCAGGTCAGTTTCTCCCATCTGATAAATGATACAGGTTGCTAACAACCAGAACTATGTGTGTCGGGGCTCAGGCAGGGACTCAGGCGCGGACCACGGGAGCGTCGGGTTCCGTGCGTCTTTAATGGAATCGTCAGGCAATTCGCTAATCCGAAAACAAGCAGGGTCGAAAACCGGGAGACAGTCCGTGGACAGAGCGAGGATCGGGAAATCGGAGCAGGCAAGGTCGGGGAACCGGACAGGCAGACAATCAAGCGAACAAGGCAAGGAGGCAGGCAAAAACGAGGTCAGGGTACAAGCAGGGTCGAAAAACGGGAAACAGGCAGACAGAAGCATAAAGCAAACGCGGGGACGAAACAGGCGAAAAACACTGTGACGAACTAGCAACAGGACAGGGAAAAGCAGGGAAGATATAGGGCAGGGCAGACGAGGGAATGGGAAGCAGGTGTACAGGTAATCAGGCGGGCGGAGACCGGGCGGGGAGCGGGGCAGGACCAAAACACAGGGAAAACAAAAGCACATGGGCAAAGGAAAAAACAAAAACTCGACAGCTAAGGAGGCGGAGCACTGACAATGTGTTTGAAAAACATCTTTTTTCCCATGGCAACAAAAGCAGAATCTACATGTAACCCTCTCTGCTGTCACTTTTTGTACTATGTACATTTATTTATGTATGATATTGACTTACAATTCTAAAATATTTTTTTATGCAAGTGTCAGGTTGTGATGATAACAATATTATCAGACTCAGAGGAAAGGGCAGGTCAAAATATTGCTTGAATTCAGATTTGTGAATCATTGTAGGCTGAACTAAAATGCTGTTGTAATGGTAAAAACATTCATCACAACCTGATATCGATCATACTCCATACCTCTGTTGTAACGAAAGAGTCAGAAGACCCAAGTGCAGAGCTCCAGTACTTTTAATCGAATCCACAAATCCAAACCGCCAGACAATAAGCAGAGTTAACATACAGGAAAACAGGTCTAAACGGAAAAAGCGCAAGCACAACCACCACCAGCTCAGCAAACAAGTGTAATACCTCACAAAGAGGTGCCTGAATTGCAGTCTTCAAATCCCAGTGGTGATTAACAGAATTAGCTGCAGGTGGTCAAAACTCAGGCGACTCAGAGCGTGGGCGTGGCTGAACAGGGGGTTGGCTGGAGGCGGGTCTGACATCTGTAGAGAAAGTTCCCGTGAATGAATTCCTTGACATTGCTATCTCATATATAAAGGTCTAGAATTTATTGAAGGTGTACTGTCTGAGGAGAGGAGGAATGCGCAAACTCTGAGAGTCACGTGCAGGCGCGGGTGAGATCAGTCATGACGGTGTTCCCGGTCGCTCACTGAGGCGCGTTTTTTTGTTTTTCAATTTCAAAAATACAGCGGATACAAACCCCTGCTTTTGTCACACTTACAAACAACGGCGGTCTTCTCCTCACTGAAATCAACCGTGGAGGAAATAGAAAAATTCATCGACGAGTTCCACAGTAATCTGTGCGAAATGCCGGCTCAAAGGCCCAACCAGCGCACAGAGGGCTCAGCAAAGAAACGCTACCGGGAATCCTCCACCGACACCGAGGACTTAAACACGCCGACACAAGAGGTTAGTGTGCTTCACTCAATTAATGCAAGACTCAGCATTTTAGAATCACTGTCTGCTGAACTGAAAGAAATGCGAGCGAGCCTTGAATTTAATCACAAGGAAATCGAGGATCTAAAAAGAGACAACGAGTGCTTGAAAATTACTGTTGAAACATTGACCAAGGAACTGGACAACATTGTCAAAGAAAACAAGACCATAAAAGAAAACATATTGGATATACAATCACGCAGCATGCGCGATAACTTAATTTTCTCCGGGATTCCAGAAAATAAAACCGAAAACCCAATAAACACGATTAAAGATTTCATACGAACCGAACTAAAACTGCCCTCCGACATTGTTGACAATATAACTTTCCACCGGGTTCATCGCCTTGGAATCACAGCAAAGAGGGGGCCTCGGCCCATCATTGCAAAGTTTGAACACTTCCAACAAAAGGAGCTAGTGAAAAGCAGAGGCAGAGAACTAAAAGGAACTCACTACGGCCTCAATGATCAGTTCCCTCGTGAAATAAATGAACGCCGCAAGAAGCTCTACCCCATTCTTAAACAACATCGAGCAGAAGGAAAAAGAGCTTCAATCACCGTAGACAAACTGTACATCGACGGCCAACTATTTCGCGATCTCAAGATTACACCGTGGCTTTTCTAAATGGGAAAAAAAAAAATCACACCCCAAATGCGATTTATCTGTTCAAACCAGTGTTCTCTCTCCATCTCTCTTTTTTCCTTAACTTAAACATTACCCACATACCCCCTGTTTTTTCTGTTTTGTTTATTTAAATTTATTTGTTTGATTCTTTACTCTATCTCTCACCTTATTTTTTCCTATTCCAATGACTCCAACCATTCACCCCTTTCCTCACTCTGTTTTCCCTACCTGCTCTCCTTCTAATACACTGTCACATCTTATCCAGACTTATGTTTCTGTAATACCCTTCTGCACTGTCTGTTTCTGTGGTCTGTGTTCAAATGTCCTTCTGTCTGACTCTGTGTCTGTATATAAACTGAGTGTCTCTTTTCTTTGTTATATGGTAACATCACACATATTTGGAGTTCATGTGGAGTTCACCTCCCACCATTTTTATTCTATTCTATTTTCTCCTATCTATCCCCTTTTTTTTTTTTTTTTTTTCCCTCCCCAATTTTATTTTATTATTATTTATCTTATTTTACTTTTACTTTTTCTTTGTTGACTCCAATTGATTCTACTACCAATGACACACAGTAAACACATGTAATGTCTTCAACAAAATTTATAAGTTGGAATGTCAGGGGTCTTAACTTGTTGGCAAAGAGAGTCAAAATACTCACTCACCTGCAAAACCTTAAAGGAGACATCTGTCTATTACAAGAAACACACCTCATTAATTCAGACCATGAAAAATTTAAAAATCAATGGGTTAACCAAGTTTTTGCAGCATCTTACACCTCTAAAAAAAGAGGAGTGGCAATATTAATCAGCAAAAATACACCTTACACCAGCAATTCAGTCACAGCAGATCCTGAGGGACGTTACCTAATAATCAGTGGTTCCATTGGCAATATCAAATTAACAGTAGCAAACATATATGCACCCAATGAGGACAACCCCACATTTTTTCACAACTTCTTTGCTCAGCTTATGAACTTCTCTGACACGACCATCATTCTTGGAGGTGACTTCAATACAATTATGGACTTTAACCTCGACCGCTCAAACACTACAAAATTCTCCAGACCAATGAAATCATCAGAAACACTGCAACAATACATAAATGACTTTGGTCTCAGTGACAATTGGCGACTACATAACCCCACCAGCAGAGAATATACTTATTACTCTCCACACCACAATTCACTTTCCCGGATCGATTACTTCTTAATAAGTAATTCTATTATATCTAAAACAGGAAATGCAAAGATTCACCCAATTATCATTTCTGACCATGCCCCAGTTAGCTTCAATCTCATAAACAAAATCTCCATAAAACCACAGACTAGATGGCGCTTCAACACATCATTACTGCAAGATTCAGAATTCAACACATACCTGATACAAGAGTGGACATCCTTTATTGAACTGAATGACTCCCCATTCACCTCATCTACATTATTATGGGAAACAGCTAAGGCAGTATTAAGAGGAAAAATCATTTCATACTCCACTCACAGAAAAAAGAAAGAACAAGACTTGGAAAAAAAGCTTGAGCAGAGAATTGGTGAGCTTACTCTGTCAGTAGCTGAAAATCCATCTGATGACCTTCGTAAAGAACTCATTGAAACAAAATACGAACTTGATACCATCATAAATAAGAAAACCCAATTCCTTATACAGAGACTCCGGCATAACCATTTTGAACAAAATGACAAATCTGGACAGTATCTGGCAAATCAACTAAAAAGACAACAAGAAAAAACAATCATACCAGTCATTAAAAACTCTGAAGGGAAAACCGTGTCCACTCCAAATGATATCTCAGCAACCTTTCAGTCCTTTTATTACAACCTTTACAAATCCAACTGTACATGTGATCCCTCTGCAATTCAAACTTTTCTTGACAATATCAAACTCCCCAGGCTAAATAAAACTCAAGTAATAAATCTAGATCGACCACTTTCATCAGACGATTTTAAAAAAGCACTGTTTTCAATGCCAAATAACAAAGCACCTGGAGCCGATGGTTTCCCAGCAGAATTTTACAAACATTTCTGGCCAACAATATCACCATTATTCATAAAAATGACCGCTGAAATTCAACATTCCTCTGTCATTCCACCCCATATGAATACAGCACTTATATCACTCCTCCTTAAGCCTAATAAAGACCCAACTCTCTGCTCAAGCTATCGCCCATTATCTCTCATTAACACAGACATTAAAATCATCAGTAAAGCACTAGCTATGAGATTAGAAACAGTCATCTCTTCTATAATACACCCTGATCAAACAGGCTTCATTAAAGGTAGGCATTCATCAAATAACATGCGCCGTCTATTCAATCTAATCAGTATAGCCAAAACCCAAACAAACAATACAGTCATCCTGTCATTAGATGCAGAAAAAGCATTTGACCGTGTTAACTGGACATTCTTATTCTCCACATTAGAAAGATTTGGTTTTGGGGATTCATTTATCCAATGGATTAAAATTTTGTACAACTCACCCACAGCATCAGTAATCACAAATGGCATAATTTCACAACGTTTCACACTTCACAGAGGTACAAGACAAGGATGCCCACTCTCACCCCTACTATTTGCCCTGTTTATTGAACCCCTAGCAGCTGCCATCCGCCAAAACACCCAAATCACTGGTATCACCACTCTGAACACAACCCACAAAGTCAGTCTATATGCAGATGACCTATTACTATATGCACAAAACCCTCTTACATCACTCCCAGCCATTTTCAATCTGATTGGGACATTTTCTGCCATCTCAGAATATTCAATCAACTGGTCAAAATCCATTATTCTCCCAGTTAACCAGGACCAGTGGAATGCTGTGACACCCAGGCTCTCACTAAACATCCCTACAGGTAACATTCGATATCTTGGCATTGATATTTCCTCCAACCTTTCAGATTTGTTTGAATTGAACTTCACACCAATTCTTAAAACCACTGAAAAGTGTTTAAGTTGTTGGAATAACTTACCACTCTCACTTGCTGGCCGCATAGCTGCAGTGAAAATGTCAATCCTACCAAGAATCAACTATCTCTTTTCAATGACTCCCGTCTTCCCAACACCCAACTGGTTTTCTACTCTAAACTCAATAATCACAAAATTTTACTGGAAAAATAAACAACCAAGAATTAAACTCTCAACACTCCAGGAAAGCAAACAGCTTGGTGGCTTAAATGCCCCAAACTTTCTCCATTACTTCTTAGCTCATCAGTTACAGTACATAATGAAATGGACATATTCAGACATGCAACAAGATCCTTGGCTTGAAACTGAACAGTCAGCTTGTGAAGAATTCTCTATTAAAGACTTGCCATTCTTACCCCAATCAATCAAAAAACATAACTGCTATAAGGTCATCACCATTTCAACAACCCTGGAAGCTTGGTGGAAAACCAATAAGATCACAAATCACCCACTTAAACCATGTAAACTCACACCAATTTGGAACAACCCCGATTTCTTAATCAATAAGACCGCCTTCACATTTAATACCTGGAAAAGTAAGGGAATCACCCACTTACAACACCTGTTTGCAAATGATAAATTCTTAACCATCCATGAACTAACACAGAAATATAACATGACCCAACCAAACTTTTTACAGTACCTCCAGCTTAAAAATGCACTAAAAAATAAAATACAACTTTCCAACATTGATTTACAACCACCACCATTAATAGAAAAGATAGCATCCATTTCAACATCTGAGAAACCTTTATCTAAAATATACAAACACATATCATCACCAAAAGAAGAAGCACTACCTATACCAATAACAAACTGGGAAAAAGATTTAAAAATTAAGACTGATCTCAGTTTCTGGAAACAAATATGTAGCAACATCTTCTCCATGACAAACAACTCCCAACTACAGCTAATCCAGTATAAGGTCATGCACAGAACACACATCACCACCCGTAGAATGCGCCTCATGGGCTTCACCAATACAGATATCTGTCCACAATGCACCCTCAACACAATAGATTGTTATTATCACTCTTTCTGGCAATGCACACCAACCAAAAATTTCTGGCAAGCCATAATATTTGAACTCTCCAAATTTCTGGGTCACAGCATTCCACTGTCCCCGTCCCTTTGCCTTCTAGGAGATCTCACACCCATCAGTCATATTCACAAATACCACAAGATCATACTTGTCACCTTAACAATAGCCAAAAAAACAATACTCCTAAACTGGAAATACAGGCACAAACTTTCAATATCACAATGGCTTAATCTGTTAACAGACTACCTCTCAATGGAACGAATCACAGCTAAAAACAATAAACAGACCAAATTATTCAGTAACACCTGGGAACCCATCCTTGTAGCTCTGAACTTTCCAACAAATTGACCCCCCCCCCCCCTTTTTTTTTTTTCTTTTTTTTTTTTTTTTTTTCTTCCTCTCTCTCCCCCTTCTTCCTTCTTCTCCCCTTTTCCTTTAATGGTATCTAAATGTTATCTTCCTGCTTCATTACTATCACTACAAAAAAAAAAAATAAATAAATAAAAAAATAAACCTCACCCAGTTTTATTTTGCAGTAAATTCTTGGATAGGGAACATGACACATTACCTAGATAGTGTGCAGCTGATGATGCATTTTCTTTCCGCAATGATTGTATTATAAAAAAAAAAAAAAAAAAAAAAAAAAAAAAAAACAGTGACTGTGTACGCTAGACAAACCACGAGCTCAGGTGTGACTTCAAGGTCTCGAGGTGGGAGAACAGAACTCAGAACACAAACAGAAACAATGGGGTCTGACATGTTTAACTGCTGTTTGTGATCGTGTTTCCCTCATTTTTTTCTTGTTTTATTTTGAGCCGAGTACAAAAAAAAAATATTCAAAAAAAAAAAAAAAAGAGTAATGCTGGACTCTGCGCATCTTGGTGAACAGTGCTGTTCGAGACACCAGCTGAGAGCAGGATCTCAAGTTGATGGAGATAACCGACTTGAATTTTATCGCACACCACATCTCAGAATGAATGTTTTTTAAAAAAGAGAAAAATGAAAAATAATGTTTTTTACTCCTTTGGATTGCTAAACAAATGGGGTGTGAGGGGAAAATGGCATCTTGAACATTTCTGAAAATCCAACGGGTGATGATATGTTGTTTTAATTACACATAGTAAGAGATTATATATAATGTATACACTGTATATAAAGAGTTGTCCTTTAATTGCAGACAGCACAATTGTGTTTTTCCTTTTTGTCTAAATTTGAATAAACGGATATTCTACCAGGAAAAAAAAAAAAAAAGAATTTATTGAAGGTTCTGCCACTCCCTCCAAATTTCCAGTAATTTAGGCACCTACATCTGATTCCCATATAAGGTATTTCATGGAAGTATAAGTCATATTTTCCTAAATGTTTTCAAATACACTTTCATTTACTGTACCATCAACCCATGGGTTTTGCAGACTCAATTATTTATTGATAGCTAATTCTAACGATGTCCTCTTAGTCCTTCGGCTCTTTGCTAAAATAAAGTGTGCCCCGAGTTTCACCCCCCCATCCCCCACCCCCCACCCCCCACAGACACACACCCAAGACAACTTCACCCCCCGGCAGGTAATAATTAGAGCAATCTTGGGAGCCTGCTGATTTGCAGTGGCACCCTCATTAAAAGCACTTAGAAACCCATTAGACTTTTAATGCCCCATGCTCTGCAGCTTTGAGCACTGAGAGAAGATGTTAATTTCATAATTGCTTGCATTATCGAATGACATGCCTGTTGCATTGTAATAATTGCTCCCTCCATATATCCTAATTAAAACGAAAACTTTTTTGATTAAAGGGAAGCAAAACAGCACCAGGTCAGAAAGAGGGGCTAATTGGTGTATTATACCAGGCTACTGAGGTATGGATTCATGGGCTTTGGAGGAATATTGTGCATGAATTTTGCATGGAAGCGACAGGACATAAAGGAAAATATACTGGAAAAAATAAGTTGCTTTGCATGCCTATGGTCACTACCCAATCGAATAACAATGACCATGGTCCTTAAATCTGAGTGACAGACTATTATGTGACTATTATGTGACTATGTGACTATATGACTATTAGGTGGTGTGGCAACTAACCTGTCTTAGAAAAAAAGTGACCCTCACTCAATCATCCACTCAACCCACTGAGCAAGTGGCTCCCCTTTCATGATGATAGTATCTCTGTTTCACCACTAGGTAGCAAAATGTATTAGCATGGGGGTCCATCAAGTAGTCTCAACCTCTAAACATTGCTTATGCTCTTGTGTTTCTTACTCAAGCAACTTCCACAAAACTTTTAACACTTGCAACAAACTTGTATCTTGATTGTCTCATGTAAAACCCCCTGCAACTAACTAGCACAGCTGATACACATTGCACAAAGTTGAGAGCAATCCAGCTTCATGCAACTAGTTTCATATAACAGACAATCAAGATGCAGACAGTGTGTATGTTTCACTGGAGAAGCTGGTATTCATTCATAATAATACATTTTTAATGCACTAACTAGCTAGGTGTTTCGTTCAGATGATCAAAATATCTAGAATGAATTTGTATTTAGCTGTTGACAGATGGAGAGGAAAAATATATTGTGTGGACTAAGGGGGAAGAGATCACAGACTTGTACAAAAAGTCAAGCGGTAAGTAAAATGTTAACATGAAAACCTATGCTAAATTTAATTAGCTAGTTAATGAACCAGGTTTTGGTAAGTTACCAAGCTAGTTCAGGGTTTTAAATGATCAGTAGTTTGGTCAATATATAACTTTAATATATGACTTTTTCATCATTAATTATTTACAAAACAATTACCACAGGTTTCTGAAACACCCAGTGGTGCAACTTCATCATCAGTGATGAACCCAGGGTCATAGGATGTTTTGGGTCTTAGATCATCAGACACACTCGCCTGGGCAACCCAGCAGGGGGTGATGAGTCCCCGGCTTGTGTCCAAGTAGCGTGCTACACCATGGATCGCCCCTCTTGATCCACAGCCACCTTGAAGCTTTTTCTGCAGCTTCAGTGATGTTCTTGGTGGCTCTTCTTTCCTGCAACCCTCTAATGCCAAGGAGACTGAGTGTCCGATGTAGAGACTGCCCTGCAAAGCCCCTGCAGCCCACCTCAATGGGCTCACAGCAGGCCTTCCACCCAGGCCTTCTACATTCCTCTGCCAGTTCGAGACACTTGGCCTTCTTGCGCTCGTGGGCCTCCTTTATCCGGTCTTCCCAAGGGACAGTGAGTTCCAACATGACCACTTGCTTGGAACAGTCAGATGTTAAGACCAAATCTGGCCTGAGTGTCATCCTTAAAATGTGTTCAGGAAACCTCAACTGCTTCCCTAGGTCAACCTTCAGCTGCCAGTCACGAGCTGAGGCTAGCAGCCCAGTAGAGGCCCTGGGCTCCACCTGAGGTCTCTCTCCCGCCACATAATGACTTTAGAGGTGATGGACACAATATCGAATGAATTTGTGAATTTGTGATATGAATGTGATTGGACATTGAGTACAATTTAAATCACATTTTTGTTGTTTGTAAATTCCTTGATGTAACAGCAAATTTGTGTGTAATGATGTCAGATGCAACTAGTGTATTCAGCTTTTTTTGCTTCTAAGTTGCCTTGTATAACATAAGCCAAGAGGCAAAGATGTGACACTTAAATTTTTTACTTACATTTGTTCTTCAAATGTATTGTAATTAGCTTAATTGAGGTATTTGTATTATAATGGTAGAAACATCATGATTATCATTATCATCATTATGAAAGATGAACAAATACAAAGTTGGATGAGCATGGGAAAGAAGAGATAAATTAATTCAACTTAAACCATCCTCTAAAAGCAGAGAAATTCAATGTCACCTTAGGGTTGATGAATGTATCTCACATGTGATTACATGTACATGTATAGAAACAGCTTGGGACAGGTAAAGGGTATATTCCTATATAAAAACAAAGAGCTTTTTTATCTTACTAAGCTTAATGATCTAACTACACTATTTAGTAGAGTAGAGACTGAATCACACAAAGAGTCACACCCAGTCAATTTTAGGATGCTATAACAGATTTCAGCTATATTTAACCCATTTATTTGCAAGTTTTGGTTTTTATGTAGATGCTTACCTACACAGTCCAAGTTTTACACATTTTCCATTTAAACAGCTGGATATCTAGTGCATAGGTGAAGTGCCTTAACAGCATATATACACAACAGTTACAACAGTAACACAACACCCGGGAACCTTTGGTTTATGAGCCTAGTTTCTTGACCGCTACTTCATACTACCTCCGCAATGTTTCAGTTCCTGTCTCTGACTGCCTTTCAATCACTCCTGTTCCATGGCATTAACTGGGCCTTTACACATAATATAGATAAAGTACACAACCATCCAAATACCAGTCCTCAATGAAAACCCTAACTGGAACCAGTAGTGTTATAATGAGACACTCAATTATAGCCTGACTGTCATTGATTACACTATTTTTTCCTCGTATTATATCAAACAATTGATCTCTCATACATATTTCATACTCGTTTATCACACTTCATTTTACACACACATATGTGTGCAACCTGATGTGTATATATTCTGTTTGCACACAAAATGTGTATATTTATCTCAATTTTTTCCCCAATTTCTTTAGTCCTTTCACCCTTCACATACTGTATTGCTCTGTATAGTTGTAAATCCAGGCCGATGAGTCATTTTTAAAGTACACGCTTTCAGCAGCTCAAAACATGTTAAATCAATTACAAATTTTGAACTGGGACTTAAGGTCCAGTTGTCCACCATCTCTGCTGTCACTCTCTTGGCTGTAGGTAACGTTATAGCCTATTGGTGAGCAAACATCCCCTTCATAGGAAAAAGGGCTTGAGGACCGAGGACAGAGAGAGTTAGTTTTTGTTTACACACTTAGCAAAAGCCAAAGAGATACAAGCTTACAAGTTGAGCATAACCCACTATAATTGAACATAATAAATTCAGTCAAGCTAAAATCTCTAATGGGTCTGACTAAGAAAAAAAGCCACGCATTTTCAGAGAGCAGCAAAGATTTTCCATGTCACGTAGAAAGAGTGAATTTTCACAGTCTTTCATAATAAACTGAATGTAGCTTTCAGCAAGAAAAAACACTGTAAGCATTTAGCAATCCAAAGGCACATGTTAACCACTACCTGATTGAGGTCAACTTTATACTAGAACAGCGATAGCGAATGGCCACTTTACACTAGATGAGGACTCCTGACAGAAGACTCATTAGGGTGAGGTGGGGGGTGGGGGGAGGGGACACTAGTAATGTAGTTACTGTTCTTCCTCACCTCCTAATTGTATATTTAATGCTGTTGTGTGAAAGGAGATTTACCTCTCTGCATATTCCAAGTATAAATTAGCTGAGTGAAGTTACTGAAGCCTGAAGCACTGCGGTCCTCAGGGCTTGGAATTGCCCAGGCCTATATTAGGACACCTCACTGCCACCCCCTTGTGTGTGACTTGGTCTTGATGTCACCTCTCTGCCTCACCTTAGATCCCTGTCAGGCCTTCATAGCCTTTGCCTAACATGAGGAGTTGCTCTGCAGAGCACCAAAGCAGGAGAAGAAACACTGACTGTGTCTTCAGAGGGAAAGGTCAAACTGTTTATCCGCTGAAAGGTATTGTCAAAAGATAGGATTTGCCACCACTCTGAGATGTACTTTAATGCGTTGCCCTGGATTCAGAACTGATGGGAGGTAGCAGTGAAACTCACTTGAAAATGAAGAGGTGCAATCAGTCTAACCACAGAAAGCAAAAAACAGTATGCACTATATCAATATGTGTCATACGTGGAAAGTCAAGTTACATTTGTTTTTAAGTGTTTAAACATGTACTCATCAGTTACATTATCTTTGTAACATTATATTATAGCTTACCCATACACTGAACAAGGACGTAAAAGAGCAAGTTCATTTTTCATAACTTCATAGTTTCAGAATCCGTGATGACCTGGTACTGAATGCTAGCTGCAGTGTATACGCAGATGATGTTTAATCTGTTGGAGCTGCTCTGTGTGCTTGCTTTATAACTTACACAAGTTCTCCAGCTGTCCACTCATCGACCTCTAGTCATCAGGTGTTTTTTTCGTCGCAATCCTGTGTCTTTTTCTTACTGGGTTCCAGATGGTGGGATGACCTACCTGCAAACCATCAGAACAGTGGCGTTGTGTACCCAATTATGGTGTTGAATCATGTGTCGTTTGGATGGATCTATACAAAAATGTTGCAGTTGTCAAACATTTCCCACAGACACATTAGGCCAGCCAGGATTGGGCTGAGATCTACAAGCCAGAACAGTTTCTCAAAAAAGAAACAGCCATCAGAGCATCAGCATCAGGTTATCTGCATGGATGACATCACCATGCCCTTGAAGTGCCTACAAACTGCAAACTATTCGGCAAAAAGTATTCAGTAGATAAAGGGCCATACATATATTGTGCAGGGGCTGATGGGAGATGAATCCTACAGCTAATAAAAGAAAAGACCTTGGCCTCAAGCTCTGGAATCTCCCTCCCAGAAAGGATGAATCCCCTCCCAAAAATAATTATGCAAATTTCATGCATTCCAGATTTCATATATATATATATATATATATATATATATATATATATATATATATATATAGTCATATATATAGTGACTGAGTTAATTGTGTGTACTGTGACACTGATTTTGGTCTCTTTTACTGTAAAATATGTAATACAGTACTCAATGGAGTGCAAAAAATGTGTTAGAATTTCAATTCAATGCATTGTTTCATTTCACACTAATTACCAAAGCACCTAACCTGTAAAATATTTTGAGAGCAGAGTGCAGTTTAGCTAATTGTTTGGGTGTAGGAATATGAAGGATGTTTCTACAGATGGAAGATGTAGCTTTCTTGTGTTTTAAATGGTCTCAATACAAAGGAAAGATGTGAGACTGAGGAATTGGGCATTCCACAGCTTACACTGCCTGAAGGTCTATAAAATACTAAGAAGGCGTCACATTATGGAAAAGAAATGCAAACAAGCAAGGCACCACAGTAGCAATTATCATGGAGACACTCAAAAAATAATTAACGTGTCAAACTGTGATTTTATGTATTAATTTACTTAAGGATATTGTGTTATGAATAGTGCCGACTTCCCATTGAGATACTCAAATTCCCATTGTGGTACTCAAATAATTAATATGAGCCATGTCATTTATTTAATTTAATAAAGGATTTTACAAAAGCACTGAACACTTCAAACATGTTTTGCTCCATATTTGAAGAACTTAGCTAATGGCATTTCTCAATTAAGAGAAAACCATTTTCTAAAACATCATAATTTGGAGCTCCACATTTAAGAATCAAGTTCTTATAAGAATCAAGTCATTTCACACAAATGGATGGAAAGATGGTTTATGATGTGCATTTTTACTGTGCGAGTGCCTCTGAGTAATCTTCCCTTGAGAAACGGGTGTGAATGTCAAACCAATTAAGACATTGCAATGCCCTCATGCCACTTGTGTTGCAGGAAAGCAAACAAGCAACCCTGTCATTTTCTTTTTTTTATTCATTTTGTAGCATTTATCATTAAATGAAATGTTGCTTTTCTAAAACATTTTGTAAACACTATAATTGACCCTGACCAGTAACAGACATTAGTTTTTACCCTGTAATAACCTCACAAAAATAAACAAATAATCCTTGACATATACCACAGAAAATGAATTGTCTTTTATTATTAATAATGATGTTTTTAATATGAATACATTATCTTTAAGTTTCTGACTTAGTTTACTTGAAGTTTACTTATCTGGTCACGTCTTTTGAGGACAAGTTCCAGAGGAACCCATAAATCAACATTTGGATAAAATGCATCTCTAATGAATCTTCCCTGAAAGAAAGTAAAAATTGGATACAAAGGGACATAATGAAGGAGGTCATTGTTCACACAAAATGAATTATTCACACTCCAAGAAAAAAAAGCTGTAAATTAAAGTCATTGTGTGTTGTATCACTTTTACACAGAGAAGAGAAGGGGTGATTAACTTGTAATTATACACCCGCCTGATAATAATTAGCCACCTAATCTGTCGTACACAGAAAAGTTTTACTTTGGCCACTCAAACACTTACAACACTCAAAACTTTGTAAAAGCAAAGACCTAACTGGAACCGTCTTACTAAGCGTTGATACTCCACATGTGCTGCTTTCATCGAAAGAGGAAAAAAATCTGTCTAAAAATAAGGAATAGGAGCCTTTATTTTTGTCTGCATGTTACAAGCGCAAGTTTTCAATATTTAATTTTTCATCACCTTGCTCCGTACATACTCTGGTCATATCTGGAGACCAGCAAGCTAGTCTTGCATTACAAATGAAATTCCTTCCTTAAGCCACAGCCACAGAGCATCCTTGTCCTTTGATGAATCTTCTGATATCTGAAAGTGGGTTATCCCTATAAGATCCTCCATACTTCATGTACTTGTGTATTTCTTTTATCCTTTTTTGGCTGCCAGGACATGAAGCCTGAAGTAAATAGCCAGCTGAAATAAGTAAAGATATAAAGAAACCCAGAATTGCAGAAAGGGACAGGAATGCTACCAAATGTTTAATTAAAGCATTACTGATATAAACGATTTATTTGGCAGCTGTTGAGGATGTCAGATGCAGACGGGGTCCGGGAAGGTCTGGGATTTGCTAGGGCCTCCTCTGGTCTCATAGTGGCGATATTTGTGCTGGAAACCTCTGTCAGTAGCATGGTTCAATATTTGCATTTCATAATTGGATTTCTGGAGCCCTTTCATTTCTTGTGATGTTAGTCCGGTCAGTCTGATGCACACGACAGTTTCGGGGGGATCTGAAATGTCGATATGCTTCCTGCAGGTAACCAGGTCAAGCTCTGGTGTTGCCCCTGTGAAGAACCAATCAAACCAAAGTTAGAGAGCATTTGTAATGCCTCATAACTTTAGACTTCTTGGCTTCCTCGAGGTGACTTGAAAATCACTACTGTTGTAAAAAAAAAAAAAGGGGGGGGGGGGGGGGGGTTGCAACAGGATATGGATGACAGAAACAGAATACAAATCCATGTTACAAAAAAATGCATTTGGTTATATGTTTTCTTTTTCATTTTCAGTACCATTGGCTAGCAGTCATATTTCATACACTCCTAAATGAGAATGTACTCATGCTTAATATCAGTCCCACGGGGAAGGAAAAATCTTGTTGTCTGAGTTGTATTTTGCTCATTCCTGCTTTCACATGACACAATCGATACAACAGAATGACTGACAAAAGCTCTCTTAAGAAGCAATTATTGGGCCAGCGTGCCATGCGGCTCATAAATAAATCATTTCATAAAAGCCGATACGTGAGACAGGCATGGTGTTTTCCTTGTCAGGTTATTGATAATGTCTACTTACCCCACCGGCTACCCAGTCAAATGACTATTTTAGCCAATCCAATCAACCATTCCTGCATGCTTCAACATGTCAATTATTCCAGCTTGGTCAATATCCAATCTCTCTTCTTACCCCTCTAACAATGAGCAGAAAGAATGTTTGCATCCCTTCTCTGGTTTCACTGGTTGTAGTAAACATTTACGACCCTTAACATGATTTTATTTCCAAATCAATAACGGCACTAAATATATAAACGGTCGGAAGGCTTAAGCGCATGATGGATCCCCAGCTCAGATGATATGTAAAACAATATTTCTGCCAATAATTTCATTCGGTGAGTCCTTTATTTTTATTCTCCCTCTCATCAGGTGATTCAGGAGTCTTCTGTGCAATAATTTAAATAAATTAGACCATGAGAACGTCAGCACATGTGGTTTCAAAGCAGCCTATTAGCATTAATGTTTGTCTACCCCATGTTACCTTTCACTGCACAGCATAAAGGATTCAGAGACTAATGGAAACCATGGGCTTTAAGACCGGCAATTACAGCTTTGTAGAGGTCCTCACTATCAGACAATTTAATAAACTGCTGGAGCTGTCTCTAACCTGGCCTTTTATACTGCAGCCAACCTCACAATTTCATGTCACAGGTTGACATATCCTGCCAGCCATATCCACACAAAATTAAATTGGAAGGGTAGAGCATTTACTTTCCACTGTGCAATTCTCATCAAAAGCAAGAGTGCGTGTTTCTGCCTTGAATTATGTTGCGATTAAGAAACATGGATCTTACAGGATTAAGACCAATGGTGATTCAACAACTGTCTGAGAGATTGAAAGGCCCTTTAAGGAAGCAAAAACATTGCTGTTGTCTGTAAAGAAATTAAGCCAGACATCTCTTTTGGCTGAGTCCTGGTCTACTAGTCAAATTTCTAATATGAAACACCAGATTTGTCAAATTAGGTTTTCTTAGGGAGTCTTCTAGATTAGCAACAAACTCTCTTAGTTGTCCTCAAAAAGGAATATTGAAATGCCAAAGATATCTGTGTAGCTAAAACATCTTAACATTTGGTATACATTGATATTTTAACACACATTTATTATTATTTCTATAAATGCCAAAAAATGTATCAGGAGGCGTTTTTCTGAAATGTAATTTGAGAACAGGTTGCATCCACAATAGCTTTTATCGACAATGAGTTGCACATGCAGTCAATTTTTAAGACTTTTTTTGCTTGTATGGAAATAACATTGTACTAGAAAGGCCTTAATGGTGATTCTGATTGTTAAAAAGATTGCATGCAAGATATAGACAGGTAAAATTGATAAACCTTACCATTGGGTGGCTGACAGATGAAAGAGTTATAGTGTAAATTTGAAGGACTCCAGCTTCATCAAGAAATAACCAACTGCAGTCCTCACATGAATATTAGTTACATCATGATCAAATGCAGAGCTTTTAGTGTCTGGGATAACACATACAAGACTGAGAGTAGGGTCTCTTCTACTAATGATAATGAGATGGCAATCTTTGCTGAAGAGATATTCCAGATTTCTCTCCTTGGTGAATTCAAGTTGTCTCATGGGGGGTTATCTTGACAGAAATGTTAATGTTCCTCCAGCACTCCAATAAGCTCTAAAAAGCAGTGATAGCTCTGGATACAGCCTGGGTTGCACTTTCTGCCCTATAATTAAGAATGAATTATTGCATTTCCTAAAGTGGGATATGTGTCAGGGGCTATTGATCTGAGATGTTGCCAGCTGAATACATTATCTGACAGCATTGACTGGAAGGGTGGTGAGATGGCAAAAGAAATGGCACCGTAAACCCCTGACATGATCAGCTTTTTAATACTCAAAAACAAATATGTGGCCCACAACTGTTTGTGTCATAAGCGTAATTAATACCTAACTTCCTAAATGTTTAAGCAGTAGACAGTATTATTGATATAATATGACAATACATAGTATGTATTCATATTATATGTTATTTAACATATATTATACATAACATATTCCACTGACCCACTTGTGGAAACTCATTCATTTCTAATTATCAGGTTGTCTGAATTCATCAACCATTTATACTGTGTTGGACATTCCTTCATCTTGAAATTCATCTGGCAAAAGCAGTTCAAACTTACCCAGCCACATCTTTCTGAGCTCCCCCAGCCTGTGGTCATGCATTAGTGAAGGCTGAGGTCTTGCTGATACCCCCCCACCAAAAAAAAAATATATATATATATTTGCAAGAGGGGCTGACCACTGAATATATTTATCCCTTGTCCTTCATCTGTCCATGATTCTGACATGCTATGAATAGGCATCTGGATGATGTATTTAACAGGGAAAGATGTGTTCCTGTGTTCCCGCTCTTCTGTGTTCCTCCCCTCTGTGTATTCTGTGAATACCTAGAGCCTTCCTCTTCCTCCTTGCCCCCGGGGGTAAGGGGCCTTGTTGAACGGATTACACAGGATTGCATATCCCCAGCAAACCTTGTACAGGGTAAAGAGAAACAGTTGTAAGGGTGTAGGATGAGACAGAGGTTCAGAAATGACTACATCAACACCTGTGCCATGTGTAATGAGCCACTATTCTCTGCAGCAGGTGTGAAGATTTAGATTAGACACAGGGGCTCATAAAGAGACAAGCGATTTCACAAGAACTTCTAATATGCTTGCTTGCTAGGTGCTCTCATCACATTCCTGAGTCACAATCAAAATAGGATTGCATGTACTTGAAGGAAAAACACATTTTTCTATAAACATGGTTAGTGCTATTCATAATTTTCATAAGCCTGCTACAATATTCTGGGAACCCAGCCAAACGTGCAGATATTTAGCCTATGGGGACAGTCAGTGTCAGCCTCAAGGATGTCCCCAACTGTGAAGGAATTTAATAATGCTGAATAAGATAGGGCTATCACTTAGCCTGTTGAAAAGTGTGGGTTGGGTACCTGGTTTTTCTAATCAAGTTGTGCTTTGAAACTGTTGCTCGGAGGGGCTTGTCCCCTGTGCTACACTGGTGAGTAGATCTCTGCCTGTGAAGCAGGAATCCCAGTTTGGCAGGCAGTCATTGAAGGTCCAACAGCTCAAGAGACTAACAAAAGTACAGATCTTCATAATTCATAGACTGTCATGAAGAACAGAAGAAATTAAGTAATAAGAATTTATTTTATTTATTTATTTTTTGTTGCAGTGATGAAGCAAATAAGCAACAGCAAAGGGTTTGGGAGTTTAACGAAAGGCCATACGTGATAATAAGGCAGGTTAAATCATGTCAACATAAATCCTTTTAATTATTCCTACAGGTTATCTTAACCATGAAATTCATTAGAAGCTTTTGATTTATTGCACTGCATAGTGGTTTAATCTCCTGTGCTCTGACCTTTTGTTCAAATGCAATGGAGATTCACATTGCAGCCATACCATTTAAATCATGGGTGAACCTCCTGTGTCTCAGTAATAATAATAATAATAATAATAATAATAATAATATTAGTGTCAGTCTCATTTCAGTTTTTTTTTCTTTTCCATAATGCACTATCAGTCCTGGATTTTTGCAGAATACAAAAAGTAAAAAACTGATATGCAGAATTACAATATTAATTGTCATCACACTCTTTTCTCCCCTCATGTAATGATGTAAGAACACATGATTTTATGATTTTATGCAATATTCCTGACTGCCCCCCCCCCCCCACAGATGGTACGGCAACAGCCATACGTGGTGACGCTTAAGTTGATATTATATATAGCTGAGTTAAGCTCTGTGATAAACATCACTCATATTTCACACCTCCCTCACAAACTATCCTGTGAAGAGATGAAAAAATACAAGTGTTTGCTCAGTAAGCAGGGTGTGAATGCACTGTATCTGCAGAGCTGCTTTGGCAGAGGCTTAGCGCCTGGCCTGTTCAGAATAATCGTTCTCTGAAAAGGTGTGAAGTGGAGCACAACGCTTGTGGGATCCATAGCATTATTCAGTTTCTGAAACTTCGAGCTGCTTCAGGTAATTGATTATGGCAGAGTGGATACTGTTGCAGGACACGTAGCCTGAATACTGCTGAAAGGGGGTCGTGTCAGTGCTCCTGTAAGAGTTTTTAGATTTGTTGTACATAGCATTTAGTTTGAGTATACATATCTGATTGGAAGGCATTCCATTACCATTTTTTGAAGCAGGCTGAAAGAGGATTTTTCATTTTGGCTAATCAGAGCACATGTACTATTTGGAATGGCTGGGATGGTGAAAATCCTTGGTCAGGAGGTTGCCTATCTTGACCAAGATATAAGACAATCAATATCTAATGTATTATGTATTCCTGTCAGCTCCTTGATACATAATTACCATGGGAGGCTGCATGCACTATGTTAGCACAGACCTGCAAAACACCTATACTCAGTCCACCATTTAGAAATATGTGTGGAAACATGAGTGGTGAACTATTACTGATCCTGACTAATCTGCCTAAAACTGAGGTGAATCCAAAACATCAGAAATTGGGCAGGGTGCATTGGTTAAAATATTATGAGATTATATTTTACAGTTGGTAACAGGTTTCTATAACACTGGTAAAGTGTAAAAATGTTAAAAAGTGGCATAAATACATTTCACAGTACAGTTGTACAGGTGACTGTAATGCTGGAATAGGGAGACAATGACACTCTGCTACAGGGATGTGCACTGTTCCCCCCGCACACAATCAATCCTTTAAAAAAATCCAACTGCTTAGGATTGCTTGGCCAATCATACTTTAAACAGCCCTCAATCAAGACAACATCTCAGAGTTTTAAACTTTTACTGGAACAATTGCAGTTAAATGTACCTTGAAATTGCATTTTGTCTTCTTACAAAGAACATATGTTTGAAGATCAGTAACCATGACAGCAGCCAGTCAGACACCTCCATTTGAAATGACCTCAAATTAAATATGTTCTTTTCCTTCCAATGTCTTCATTATGAAAGCCAGGTATATTTATGATGGGTATTTTTGGTTGAATTTCCCTGAATGCATATGGCTAATAGTCAAATGTTAAGACATATTTGGAAAAGGTGTTATAATTGAAAGTGCCTTGCAGGTTACATGTAGGTTACATGTGTAGAAAAAAAGAAAAAATGTGAGATGAAATGTGAAAAAAAGTATTCATTGGCATAAAAGTAATAAATAATTATTATTACTTGTGTGGTATATAGGAACTCCCCAAGGATCTAACCAAGAGCAGCATTCAGTATGCTTTTTCATTGGAGAACCAACAAACTAGGGGTGAGAGACAGCAGTTACCATAGCAAGCTGGTAAGCAACAAGCTACAACAGCTATGTTAATAACAGCAAAATAAGAAATGATAATTTAGCAAAGTGAGAAATTATCTCGTCTCCTGGACTGACTCTCTCATTCCATTTTGTCTGTTCGCATTGCGAGGTTGATGCTAATTACTTAACAGAGCAGAATCTCAATGTGGATGAGGCCGGTGCTGTACTAAACATATAGTATTTTCCGTGGGATTACCTGTACATGTTCCCTCTCTTCCTGTCACTTGTCACTTCCATGTCACTTCCAACATCACTCAACTGTGTCACTAATGTACTAATATAATTTATCTTGTGCAAGGGTTAATCCACTCTTCGCTCACTGGTAATTCAGAGGTATCTGTGCTGTAGTCCCAACAAAGGGACAGAACAAATCTGAATCTTATTTTTCAGTTAAATGTTTAATCTTGTTGTATGTGCAGTTCCCATTATTTTCCTGTGAGTGGAATTTCTGTCCATTTTGTTGTTAATACGAGATAACCATGCAATCATAAGACAACCCTGATTAGACCATTTCAGTGGTCTGCTAAATAAATAAATGTAAATGTAAATGTAATGGTATTTGATGATAAAAAAAAAATGATTAAACAGAATGCGTTCTACCCCTTGGCATACTCTTACAGCTGTGATTGCTATTATTTAGTCAGTTTACATCAACATTTGCTAAAAATCATGAACACATGGAAGCAAGTGTGTGTGTGTGTGTGTGTGTGTGTGTGTGTGTGGGTAGGTGTGGGTAGGTTTGGGTGTGCACGTGTATACTGTTTGGTGAAGTGTCAGGGGTTTGGGCCGGGGATGGAGCGAGTATAATGTGGTTTGGATCGGGAGAAGGATGGTAATTCATTCATTATTGTACCACCATGAGATGCGTGCATGTGTTGCCTATGCTCTGTGCATGCTCTGTGTGTGCATGATGTAAACTTTGCAGATACTGTGTACCATAAGGACATCCTTCAGCAAGGAAGGCTGGTGGCAAGTCAGAGGAAAAGCGAGAACATCCCTCCCTTTGACACATGCTGAACAAAAGCGACGCACACCTCCCAGTCCTTTTTTGTCATTTTCTCAGGGTTAAAATGATGATTTGACTTCAGATGCCAAGCACTCTGACATAAATTAAAGCATCGTTTGCCTTTCTGTATGACTTTCAGCCAATGTGTAGCTGAGAACAGCCACTGTAGTGCTTGAAATGCATTTCAAGCGAAAAGAAGTCAATAGAAAACCATTAGCACAATACAAGAAGGGGAAGCTACAGTGTGTTAAACTAATGGCATTTCAGATGTAATTCCATTCTTTTTTTCTGACCCTCTGATCACCATTTCTAATTTATAGGATTTTTTTTCCAACTTCAGCAAAGGTCAGTCACCATCAATGCAATTTCAAAATGTTTTTTTGTCACTGTGTCTCATAAAAACCCTTCACACAAGCACTGAATACAACCAAAGAGGAATGTTTGATAGTTTTCAGAACATATACATTGAATCTGTATTTTCAAATTCTCAGCTGATCTAGGATACATGAATCATGGGCCATATCTTATTTTAAGTATAATGCTCAGAACAATTAACTGAAATGTTGAATAACAGAAATTCTGTATTTCATTATTATTTCAACAAACACAGGCAAGATGCCTGAGTATATATATGCTTTGTATATGTGAGTGACTTGGCTTTTTTGCCATTGAACAATTTTGATGATTAAGAAATGAAATTAGCAGAACATTTTGAGCAGCCTTCTCTCTGTGTGTAAATTATAAAGAAAATTGTGCATAGGTAGTGTTCCTCTGTTTTGACTTCCAAAATATAGACTACTCAGAAACAATTACCATCAACACAACATGGTGATGTTAATTTTGAGTCTAATTATTTGTGGCTTTCTGAAATTAACAAAGCCTATTTAGTATGCATAGTGTAAATGTACCTGAATAGATTAGTTGGCATTTCAAAACCATGTTAAGCCATTTACTCTGAACTCACCTATTCCTTTTTAAAGGCCGAAAAAGTAGCTCAAAAGAAACACCTCAGTTTTGTTCAGGGCACCCAACACAGTATATGTCTCTTCACCCCTGGGTGTTTGTGAATTTGATCAAGAGCAAATGAGGGTCCACACAAAGATATAAAACAATGCACAAGCTCCAAGAATCTGTTCATTGCACAAATCCCATGCTACTAAATATGAATCACTTTACCCAGCATTCTCTGCTTGACAGACGATGGCACACCATTTCATGTTCTTGCATTTAGGGAAAAAATAAAATATATAAAACATAAGTACAGCACAAATATAACATCTGAGTGATTTCTGATTTAGGGCTAACCCCTGGGGGTACAGAGACTGCATGGGATGCTATCCTATACATCTTAAATAGGTGTCTGTTTTGAAAAGGAACTTTACAAACAGCATGACGTGTGAAACACAGTAACACAGCGCACATTCAGCTTGGCACACCATATTAATGCTCACAGTGAAGGAAACTAGAGTGAGAGGACACACAGTGCCATGTAGCTGTCTGCTACAATGGACCTCAATAAAACATTAATAATAAAACATTCCGACATCACCAAATTCGTAAGCAGGACACTTGCTGTGGCATATAAACCATTTAAAAGCCCAGCTCTATTTTTCATTCGATGCTATCAGACATGTCCTTGCTTTTCATTTCTGTCACAATACTAAAAAACTAACAGGTCCCACCAGCATGAGACGTCAGTGTCCCAGTTGCTCCCAGTGGTAGTAATTTGTCTCTCACTGTAAAACAAAGCATGAGCATAGTCTAATGTCAGACAGTCTCAAATGAATGGCCAGAACTGCAAGGCAGTATAGAGGTTTTCATTTGCAGTGTGCATGTGTGATGTTTCTGGCACCATGGAAACATCACTTTGCTTTTTAACCCTGTTTATTGGAGAGACAGTGATTTACCCTTGATCTATTTCACGCATATCAAGGTGCTAATTAGTCAAGTGCATAGGTAGTCACTAAAGGCAGTCGTATCACATTGTTTATGCATGATGCTTGGTACTTGGTTCTTAATTCTTTAAAACAAGACGTGTAGACACCAGACATAATTGACTACAATAGATTATGTTGCTCCGGAATAATATCCACATTCTTTCTTGGGTAATCACTTCTCCCTTGTCCTATTTATTTTACAGATTAAAAAAGATGCATCAACCATTTGTTGACATGACTTGAGCCATAAATTCATCATAAAATGGACACAAATGGTTATGAAGTTATATATAAGCTTTATGCAGAAGTTCCAGTTAAAATGTGACTTTGTTTTCATTTTGAAACATTTACTCTGGGCTTTTATTTTGCAAAAAGGACAAAATCTTTCCTATAAGAACACACTTTTTTCACGCAGTAGCTTGTAGATTGTTGAAGTCAGTGAAACTGCCATGGACCCATGGGACACTTAAAGTCACTCCTCATTTACATTCTGGAGAAAAATGGTAACACATGATGGGACAGATGTGCCTACAGATAACAGGGGGTCTAGGAGTTAAAACAAAAAGCCATGACTTCAATAAGCAGCGAACACAGCCATGACCAGTTGAAGCTGGGGGCTGCCGTCATGTGATATCAGGGGAGTATTCTGTGGTCTGGTTTTGAGACTGCTTTACAGCAATGGCTGGGATGTGGTTAAAGGTTTCCTGTCTGAGCCTCTGTGGTGACTGAGGAAATGTTGGACTCACCCCCTGCTGGCAAATAAGTGAGGTGACAGTGGGGTTCCCCTATTTGTGTCATCTTCAGAGTACTGCCTGTGTGGATGGAATCCTCTATGCTGTGCGCGCCTGGCCCGGTTCAGCCCAGCCCAGCGTGTTCTGTCTACTTCTGAGCTGACTTCCTCAATCAGATCCTAATTCTAGATACCCTTTCAAAGTGCCTTTAATGTCAGACTAACCCCCCTTCCGTGACGAATCTGTCGGTTTGCATTTGTCTGGGTCAAATGACAAAAAAGACAAAAAGCTTAGGAAGAGCTGCAAATCTCCTTTGCAAAGCCTCCAATAGCAGGTTGATTTCTATCTTAATGTCACAAAGGCTCAAAGCAGTGTCTGCACGAGGAGACTATGCAACCTTTTTTCAGGCATAAATAAAAAAAATTTGAGTCTTCTTTTATTATCCAAACAGACAGCAATGAAAATACTCAACTGAACAGACCAGAAAATAAAATAAAATAAAAGTTGAAACCAGTGCATGAAAGTATTACTGTTTCCTTACTGCTCCGCAATCAATGACACCATCCCATGCAAGTTTTTTTTTTTTCCTAAAGTATGCTAATAGTTATTCACTCTATTTCCCTCAGAAAATGTGCATTTTTAAAACACACTGATTTGCCTTGATACTAAGGCCAGTCTGCATGTGCCGAAAAAAATCCTCACGGAGTCATGTTCACGAACTGCTGATGTTGCTCAGGAGGGAGACATGGATTTTTACAAGCTGTTTAATTAACTGATAGCGTGGGACAGCAATAACAAGTGCCAGTCACAGAGCAGTAATCTGCTTTACATTACTCAACCCTTTGTTATATTACTGCTGGAAAGAAAGTTCCACTCTACAATCACAACAAATGCCAGCAAGAGACATAAATGCTTTCAATCCTAAAAAATTACAGCTGAATGCCAACTGAAAGCCCCAGCAATAAAAAGGAGAAATGGAATGGAAAGCAATCTGAATAAGACAAGCCAATGTGTTTACTTCTTGTCATGCAATGAGCAGTTCAGAAATGACTTTCCACCATGTTCTGGTTATGTTGCTACATCATTTTTTGCCATTCATGTAACTTAAGCATACAGTATAATGAGATAAGTCTATGAAAGTATACAAACAAAACAAAAATAGACTACTTAGAAACAATTTCCACAAACGAAGCTGAATTGGTATGTAATGCTTTTCTTGTTTGGTTTAGTTTGCACACCTAATACGTTGTTATAGCTCTTTTAGCATTCACTTAACTGAAAATATTGCGTCACAAGAACAACAAGTGACAAAAACCTGATACTTACTATGGACAAAGTGTATGGCAGACTGAATAGATCCCTGCAGTATATACTGGATATGAACACATGTAAAAGCATATAGACAGGACATTATGAAAGGCAGGCAGAGGATGTCTGAATTGTGATAATGACTGTCTCTCTCCAAAAGTGAAGCAACAAAATACAATCAGGTACAGCCATTTATAAATGGATGACATCAGTATGGATGCCTGCCTTATTCACCATTGGCAGGCATGTGTTTCAAACAGCCTCACATCAATAAAGAGTCAGAGACTGGGACAGCTTTCTCAAATTTCCTCATGTGTTCTGGCATATAATACAGGCAATTCAAGATGTGGAGGTTCAACTTATCGATTTGTTGGGTGCTTTGAGAAGGTGTACCAGAACCTTTTGCTGCCAATGATGATTAAGCTCTGTAATAAGCAAAGTGTGAAAAATGATTTTGAATTGACAAATCTCATTCAGTGGTTGCATTCAATCTCAACAAGCAATGGTTTCCCTGGCAACCCAGTTCATTCTCCTTGTCAGATTTCAACTGTCATTCTCCTGGTGATATCACTCCCCACTGATTTAGTAATTCAGGAAGTCACAGTATCCTTGAGGAAAAGGTCATTTCCTTTCAATGGAATGAGAGCTCACTTTCAAGAGAGGTAAGAAAAAGAGACATTTTGCTAAGAATTTTAACCATCCTCCTACAATAATTCCAAACCTAAAGATTATTTGGATCTCATATTGGCATGTAAAAAGTGCTTCTGCACATACAATGTGCAACGGTAGGTAGTTAGCCTTGCTCTTGTCCGACCTGGGGTAAACACACAGAGAAAGCCATCATCTGGGCTTTGGATCGATCAAAAGTGTGGATATGGCCAGTTAGGAACACATCTGCCCTTGACAAATTCCCATTTGCTCTAGCAGGGTCCCAGGGGAAGCCCCCCACCCCCTGCACACACTCTCTTCCATCCGATCCCTTTCTCCTCTGAAGGAGAATAACCACCTCTCCCCCAACCATCAGCCATCTTGAAAATATTGGTACCCTTAAAGAACTCAAGAACTCATCTATTAGATGTTTTATTACTGATTCATGGATGCAGTTTGTAGTTAGCTGTGGCCATTTATTTATTTATTTATTTATTTTTGTTTTTTTTTTTTTCATGTTGCACTGGTCATTAGATATAATGAGGTTTGCAGTGTAACCTTGTCCCCTGTTTATTCATTTCTTTATTTACATTGCAAATTTAGCAGCTTTTAGCCTCTCTCTGGCCTTGCAATTATTTATTATTACTGCAATTTATTGACAATGGGGAATAAACTGTGGTGGTCAGTCAGAATCTGCAACCAGAGGCCAGCATTACATCAAAGAAGGCCTGTATCATTTCACTGGGCGGTTGCACATGTTGTACAGCAGAAGTCCTCTAAACCTAACTCTACTTTCAAGAGCACTGAAAGAGCATATGCTGCCCACAGCATGTATAATGACTCCCACCAAAGCCCATCAATAACTTTAATGGCCAAACAGACATTTATGTTTCTCTTACTGGGATGAGGGATGAGGCGGTTTAGACCCAGGACAGCATTTATACACTTACTTGAACTTCCTGTTTATTGCTTCCTATAAAGAATGTGGTACATGGTAAAGAAATGTTCTTTCTTTTAGCTTCCTGAAATGTCTCCAGGTATGACCAAGAGATGCAGAACCACTAAGACAGAGAAGCTTGAACAAAAGCAGTGTCCACACCACCTGGTTGATCTTAAGTTTGGTTGATTATTTACAGACATTGGTATTTAGGGTTTCTGCTCTGAGTGTAACGAGGCATGTATGTTTCAGTCCATCAGTTTTACTCATTGTCTCACTGGACAGTCACCCACAAGCAAAGTTTTGACTGAACACAAATGACATGGTTGTTTTGAGTACAGTTTAACACTGGGAGGCTGGATGTGGAGATATCCCCAATTCTTTTTTATTGTAGTTTCCTGTCAAAATGTCATCAATGGGACTTGGGAGATACTGTAGGTGCTTTTTGACAATAGTATTTTACTGGACTGTGTTGAGCTTGAGGAAAGGGGGTATGTGAGAAGGTCTTTCTTAAATCCCTTTGGCGCAACAGAGGGAAATCAATCTAGGCACAAAGAATACTCTAGTAGAGGAGAGTCTGAATGTTTTGAGCAGCAACAGGCTCTGTGCTTCCTGCAAATATACTTTTAGAGGAAGAATGAAAATAAATTAAAAATGAGTCTTAAAATTCTTCCATGAAGTTGCCATTTCAATTTTTACTTTAAATATTTTTTTCAAATTTATTTATTTCTCAATGGGGACTGTTTCATTCATTGGATTGGAGCATTTAATGTTTTTACTTGTAATGTCTTGCAGTTGTAAATATATTTAATATATAAATTATTTAAAACATTACTAAATTAATATGAAATATTTTGTTTAAAAGCCCACAGTTAGTGGAATACCAATAATTGATTGGTTTCACCATATCACTGCAAGCTGCATAGCCAACTGCCATACCACCCTGGGGCATTTTCCTGCCAAATGGATGGAGCTAAGTGGAGTTGGGCTTGGTTAGGACTTGGATAGGGCTCTGCCATGAAAATATATAGATTTAATAGGTGGCATTAAACAGCCAATAGGGGAAGTCCTTCTCTCACCAAGTAGAAAACCACTTTGCAGTGATAAAGCCCTTCTGTGTTTGCTCTGTTTCTGTTTTAGTTTGAGAGTACAACTGCTTGGGTCTTCTGTTAACCCATGGCCAAACTATGGCCACTGAAAAACTGTCTTAATCTGCAATTTTGATTTCGCAGTTGGAATGACACAACCATTTTTACAATACAGTGACCCACATATGTTTCCCAGTTGCTGAGAATGTTCTAAATCTGGAGTGACAGAGTAGATTCTCCCTGTTTCATTGCATTTCAGCTTTGTAATGAATCATTTGTGTTGCTTCATTGATATTTATGTTTTTTTTTTCTTCTTTTTTTAAATATTGTTACCATGCACTCCCTTTCTCTGTTTCTCCATTCAAAATGTAACATAATGTAAGTTATAATGTGAGCTATAATTGTCATGTCAAAGTGAAACATAGGCTTAATTGTAATGTCAGTGATAAACTCACAAAGGCGCTTATTTGATTTTGTTTGCTATTGTGCATTCTAAATATGCAAGGGGTTTCACTTGGAGCTGATTAATATGTTTTTCATATTAAACCAGAAATGGAGACATAAGTTCATGTGGACTTTTGCACTGGTAAATTTGATTATTTTTGATATGGTAATTTACTTTCATTACAGTGTATGAATTCTGACATCATAATGTTATTAGTGCTTTTATTGTTGAATGTTTCTCAGCTGTCTATACTAAATGTAATTGTACTGCTGAAGGTGGCAATGTGTGATGGTGTCTTTATCATTTTCATTATTTTCTTTTGGGAATGCCAAAATAATTAAGACTTGTAATTTAATTCCCCAAAAAGAGTGTGCTTCTCATAACTCACAACCTTTTGAATGATCTTATTTAGAGCTTTATTTTACCTTCATTTTTATCATCTTTTAGAGGGTCAGTCTGGGAGGAAATGTGACTAAAGCCATCAAAGTAACAGAACAAAATTGTTTTAAGTGAACTGTGCTCTATATAATGAGTAGTTTACAAAATGTGACATTTAATGTGTGAGTGATAAAGGTTCATTTGAAAGTGAGTGGGGTTTATGCATATTCGGAATATTTAATCATAACGTTTTGCGTGCACTCACTAGTAATTATGGTCCCTGATGTCTCGTTACTGCATGTGGTTGTTAACGGAGAGAAAGACAGAAACATATTAAAAAATAACTAAGAAAATGAAAACTAAAAATAGCCAGAGGATCGTCCTGTCCCCATTTGGATTTCTTTGCAGGCATGTTTCCCATTTCACACATCTCCTCCTCACTTACAGTTGATGCATTTAAAAGTGTGGATGTGGCTCTTAGGTGGCAGATCAAGTCAGCAGTGCTGTTTGCATAGCCCAGTGTTAATGGCCACAGCATTACTCAGCAAAGAGAGCTTTTATCCCCCCACACTGGGGCTACTACTACATACTGTGCTGTCCATACTCACCTACACCTCAATTACACATTGCATCATCTTTTTCTGCTAGTTTTAATCAGTGGTATTAATAAATCTGGTAGACATGTATGTGAACCATTGAGACATGTAACTGCACTACTAATATATTATATAACATATAACTGTACTACTATATACTGTATATATATATATACACACACATACTTTATACACACACATACATTACAGTGACAGGGACTGTTTGCTGAACGTTTCAGACGTTGTGCTCACAATCATATATCATCATCTGCCATGGCCAGAAGATGTTCTGAGTCTAAATTGAGTTTGTGGGGGGAAAATACAAGATACCCCAATAGCTGTTTTCAGTAAGGGCAGGTTTTCCCTGAGAAAAGAAGCTGTTTGTATTGACAAAGAGATGCATATTAATACCAGCACCTGAAGATGTCATCACTCATGCTAATGTCAAATTCACTGTATTGTTGGCTTTTGCAACAAGGGTTCATTAATGTGAGCGATGGGTTATGGTTTTTAAGGCATGTATCCTCCGGGAGTAGGCCATACTTAGCGAAGATGAATGCAATAAAAAGACAAGGTTTATCTAATCAGAGCACCCATTCACAGACTAATGCAGCTCCTAATGAATTACTCTCAGCAAACAGACACGTGGAAATTGATGCTTAATGTTTTCCTTGCTTCAGAAGGGTTGAGGCCCATCAAGCCATGGATGTTTTAAGAAATTGTGGGAGGTTGAGAAGATGTTTTAACAAAACATTTATGTCAGTCTCATCCATCTAGAATGTATTAGCACACCAGTGCTTTCATTGTTTGAGCACCTCTAGAGACCGTGGACTCCCTAGTGCAGTCGACTAATGTTAAACATAAATTACAACAAATGTTGACGTGTTTTAAACAGTCAATATCATGAAGCTTATTTTATTTGAACCTTTCTTGTTGAACTATCAGACATAATTGCCCTTCTTACAAGGCAATCTTGCCAATGCTCTTGATGACATGGGTCAGGTCAGACAGTCAATCAGAATTGAGTGGAAGGAGTAGTGTATGAGAGTATGAGGTAACGCCAATATAGCTTCAGTAATTTAAATAAAATCCAATGTGCATACCAATTTCTGTAAATCTGTGAATGTATATATAAATGTAAATAATTGTAAAGGTTTGTATAAATTAAGTAAAGGTGCTTTGCTGAAAATTCTGAGTAAAACCTGTACCCAAACCAGATTATCTTCTATAAAATTTGATTTATGGATTCAGACAACGGTTAGTGAATGTAATGCAGGAGAACTGCAAAACGGATTTACAATACTCCTGGAGAGTTAATATACAAAGGTATACTAGCAATAATAAATATTCATGACATTCATGAATATTTATTTATGCAATCCTCTGACACACATGCATGCATGTTTTCCACACTACTAGCCTCAAAGTGCACCACAGGAGAGTGAACGTCGAATGGAGGATAGACACAGCTCTCTCTGATGTCATCGAAGCAACTCAAGGTGTTAATGCATGGTGTGATGAGGGGACCCTGCGCGATGTTACCCACCTTGTCCTGGTGGGACAAAAACAATTTTGCTCTTTCACGGTCATCCACAGTGACTGACACATCTCAGTCCCAAAATTGTGATTTCTTAGATTGTAGGGCTCAGACTTCACTTGGAACCAGCACAAAAGAAAGAAATTCATTGGCATGAAATCCAAAAATCTCACCTTCTGTATATATAGTGACAAAAGACTATGCCCGAAAATCAAGCCACCTTATTCAAATTACTCTATTCAGACTATATGTCTGAAGTAAGACACTTGTCACTGATGTACAAAACTGCTGTATAAAGAATCAACTGCAGTTGCATGGCTGGTTCAACGTATGATTTTAGATGTATATTTTCATATAAATAAGAACACTGTATATATGTGTGTGCGTGTATGTCTGTCTGTCTGTGTCTGTGTGTCTGTGTGCGTGAGTACCTGGTGGAAATCTTAACACTGAGTGGTGGCCACCACCCCTAGGGGGTCAGGGCCTAGGGTGATGGATTCCACATGCCCTGTTGCCTGTGGCAACCCACCCAAGTGTGTCATGTGTGCCCAGCTTATCAGTCACTCATTCCGAAGAGTGAGAGACAACAATAAACACACTGCTGCGCATTAACCCACAGTCAGGTTTAAATCAGGTTATGACAGGACAGTATCAGATCCCTGTCATACCATCATGTTATTCACTCACATCACTTGCATCCTGTGTACTTACTGCACAAGTTGTACAGTGAGATACAGATGTGCTCTTTTGTAAGGCTGGCTTGTGTGTGCTTGTTGACCTCACTCCCAGCACTTCCAGGACTTTGTGTGTTGCTCTTCTTTCAGTGTCACATTGTATGAGGTCACCAGTTACCACAGAGGAGAGAGGGATATATACGTACTCTTGTCAAAGGAAGAAGCCTGTGTTTCTCTTCAGTAACTTAGTATTACTTCTCATTTATAAAATATTTTACGACTGGATGTAAAATTAATACTGCAGACACCTGATGACTTATTAAGTGTAAATTAATTATTAGAACCCCACAGGCTCTGGGACTTCTCATTCTACACCTAATGCCAGAAAAAAAAAAATTAAAAATGCTAAAATGAACCCAAGGATGCACCATGATAGATAATAATGTCTTTTTAAAATTCATAATATTTTTGTAATACATTATTTATCCATGAAATCATTCAGAAATCATTATAGCCTTGGGGGAGGGGTACTGGAGGTAATTATCATGACCCTAATATATCTAGCATGCATGTGTGTATTCCTGTTCTCCTGTTTTTTGGAACTCAAATTAATCTCACATCATACAGCAAATTCTTCTACACTGTGTAATTCGCTGTCTATAATATTACTGTGCTGATGGATAAAGTTCTCTTTAAAACTCTAGACATGGACTTCCATGGATTTGTTCTATTTGCAAAGTAGGAAACTGGTGAAATGGTCAACAATATTGATTCTGACATTCATAATTTTACAAAAGTGCATTCTCTGTTGCAAATTTCTAATATTCTCCATATTTTATAATTTGATGCCACCGATGGCATATTAAATAAAGAAAAGAGGTTAGTGTAACCACTGGATTCAATCAACCCCAGAAAGCTACTTGAGAGAAAAAGTTACTTGGTTGTAATATTTTGATAGATTGATCCAGAAAGTTTTTTTTTTGTCATTATTCTTATTGAATATCATGCTACCTTCAGACAACTTGAATTTTTTTTTTATTTGTTATGTTTATTTGTTAATATTATCTTTGAATTGTTATAGGCATAAGGTTTTTACCTTTTTTTTACAAATACAGGCCCATCAGACATATGATAAAGAGAATGTTTTTATCCTAGAAAAATTGCAATGGAGGTTTTTTTCCCTTTCCATCCCAATTATGTAAGCATATTAAATCCTATTTAATACTCTTCTTCATAACCACTTTGCCAGCCCAAATGCTGACATACTCCAGAATCAAAAAGAGAGAGAATATGTGTGGCCTTTCATCTCCCCATGGCATGGCAGTAATCAATATTGCAGCAGTGGCCGGGATGTCTGCCCTCTGATTCATCCCAGTAGGAGCTGTAAGGCCTGCGGAAACAAATCATGTAGTTTCACTGGTGTCTAGAAATGCTTACACAGGGATCATTACCAGAGGGGGGGTGAACTCCGGCCAACCAGGCTCTTTCACTGTGTGACTTTTTAATGTGAACACTTCGGATAAGGGTCCGAGACACCGTGCCATATTGCAAATGAAAACGGGGGCACAGTGGCAATAAAGAACACACCCCCCCTTCCTGAGCTGTTAGAAGATGACAAAAAGAGGGGGTTTGTACCCAGTCGTAATGGCACGGCCTGCCGGATGATGTACCACGGGGTGCATCTGTTTTCCCAGTTAAGATCAGATGATGGGATTAACTTTATTATAGATTAAAATCTTCAACAAAGACTAAGAGCAAATTTGCGCCAGCGGGATTCTTTACAAAGCGACGGCCATGAGGTGGGAATTGTGCTACACATTCTGTAGAATTTTTTGCAATGAAATTTACTTGGTAATCATTTGGATTTCTTGGTCTAATAATCTTGTACAGACATTAATCAAATAATAATGATGATTATCATTACTGTATTTGTCAGTAACAGTGGTGAGCAGCACAGCCTATTTATATCTCTGACAAATAATTGCATACACACCCCTATTATCTCTATAGGGACTTGAGGATGGCTTTTGATTTGAGCTGATAGCCATTTCTCCCTCTGGGTTTCCCTGAGCAGACCTACTTCAAGGGTTTAAGATGCTAACATATTGGATTGAGTTAGCATACCTCAATAGGGCACAATTTTTTTTCAGTATCAGGTGATTTCACCCTACTGTCCAGTTTGATCTAGTTCCTCTGATTCTTTATGGTCTACAGTGGGAAACCCATGGAACGATGGACAAGAAAGTTTGGTTCACTGACATTTAAATTGTAATGCTTGATAAGCAAAAGCACAGCGATTTTTTTCAGTTTGAAAACCCAATGCTTGGTAGAAGCAAGAGGAAGTAGAGCTGTGACGAATGATAAATGGACATATCAGCAACAGGCATTGCAACGACTCCAAAACACATACAAATGAGCCAAGATGGATTGAAATAAACTCAAGCCTTCCCGCGGGCCAGGCCTCATTGAAGTAATTGAACTGTCATATCCAATCATTTTTGGTGCCATGATGATAAATACCTATGTGTAAGGAAAAAAAACAAGGAGCCAAGAACAAATAGCATAATCATGCTTAACAAATTGTCAATGGCAATTATGTCTCTTGGCATACACGGTGCATTAAATTTGCTGAACATGAGCGGTCTTTTGAATTTATAACCACTGGAGCGAGGCTCTGCGCTTGCTAGGGTCGATCCATCCCGCGGCTTAGCGAGTTCATATTCCGAGCCGTTGGGTCGGGCAGCGGGGGCGCGTGGCTGACCCTACCACTCTCTCGCGCTCCACTGGAGTTGGCACAGCTATGACGACTTGAAGACGTCTGTTATCGCACTCAGCCATGCAGGGGCATTCCAGACACATAATGCATCCGTACCCTCCCTACCCCCCCAACCCCCCGCCCGTCCCCACCAGAGGCGGGCCCGTGCCGCATGCATTTTTCTTCATCGGCTGGAGGGTCGGGCGCTAATGGAGCATGGGATCGCTCGTTACCCACGCGTGCCGCGTTCTGGGATCGCCCCGACAGCAGAGGGCGGCGGGGTTCAGGACGAGATTGGGAACAGGTACAGCGGACACGCTCGGGCAGCGTGTCCGCGGGGGCGGGGGGGATGAGGAAACATGGGCCCCTTAGGACTGACATGCGAACTACCCAGCCGGAACACTGGCTACATGCTGCTAGAATATACAGCGTCCAGAACATTGTTTGGATTTAGAATGCACTAATGCCCCTTATTATTGGACTTAAAAAAGGAGTCTAACAAAGGCATACATTTCTTTTCTATCAGCAGTGATGTTTCACACAATTGAGACCTGTGGAAAATGTAGGGCAATAGATCACTTTTCTCCCTTCTCACCAAGGATAGAAGAAGCTGTGCTGAAGCAGGAGTGGGAGACAGTGATGCGGGGGCTTGTAGCTGTAACATGGGGATGTGTACGCTGAGAGATCCAACAGTGAAATGAGAGACAATAGCATTTCAGATCAAAAGGTTGCCAGTGTTCATGATCCATGTCTGTAACTCGTAGATCTCTCTTTTTCTCTCCCTCTCTCTCTCCCTCACGCTTAGGCTGTCTCTCTGTTTGTCAAAATAAATATTGCAAAACTACAAATCACTTCTCAGATTCAGTCTGGAAGTCTGTATAAATGTCTTATATTTGCATGTGTCCCCTAAGCTCTGTCCTGCTATGCCTCAAAGTAAAATGATTCCTCGAGTCGAATCTCAAACATTAAGTACTCTGTACTGTCGCAAGCCTTCACACCAAGTCTTTTCTGAGTACAACAGCTCCCACTGCTGGTAATTTAACACATTACATGTCTGTCTCAACCAAGACAAAAGACATTTTTCCACAAAAAACTTCAGTCATTTTCACAAGGGAATGACAAGCTCCTAAATTAGCTATGTGTTACGTCCACTGTCACAAACAACAGTGCTGCCATTATTCTACTGTTTTACGTTGCCTGTGAGGGATTACAGCATGCAGCCTGATGGCGGCAGTCGGCTATTGAGAAGTAAAGAGAGCGGTCGCATGTTAAGCCAGTTTGTGGCCTCCGTCATTCCCATACATAACACTACGGTATGAAAAAAATAATTTTGGAAAGGGAGTTTCTGGAAAGCTAATGGGCTTTCTTTCCTGCTGTTCCTGGATACTGCTCTGAAGGAATTTCCACTCTAAGAGTCGAGCTTCGACGCTCCCTCAGCATAGTTTATAGTTTTTTTCTTCATCTCCTCCGCGGTGCTCTTAGATTCCTACAGATCATCAGATCCCTATCATACAACATCTTACTGTGAAATGCGTGTCTGCAACCATCCCTCCTCACATAGCATTTTCAAAGGAAACCTATGACTCAAGACTGTGATTTCATGTGTCTTTTTAATTACATGTTTCACTATGGAGCCAGGGACAGGAAGTCACACTCATCTCCCCTTAATATGAATTTGAATAAGGATCTGTGGAATATAGGCATAATTTCCTTTTATACACACGGTAACCTCCGAGGTATATCAATGCCTGTGGTGGTGTAATTATATCTAATTTTATCTGATTTAACTGAAGGAATTATTATACATACCTTGCTCTTGGTATAATGCACACCCTGCACTTGTTCACCAGAGAATAAAAATTCCAAAAGCCAATGCTTGTGTTTGTATGTAAACTCTCTGCATTGCAATTCTTATATGTAATCATTTTTATTAATATTCATATGAATATTTAATTCTTATTCTCATTCTTTTTTATATGCCTATACGTATATATTACATAGTTATATAACTTGTATTGTAAGTTATATATAAAGTAATTACACCTTTTCAAGTTTCACTGAATGTATCTCCTGATCCATATTTTAATATTGAAATTTCACTTTTTTGTTCTGCAAGCAGCCCCATGCTCATTCAAATTCAACTAACGCCAGGGCTGGCAAGCCCTGGATGGACTGAAAGCATGAAATATCACAGCTGGAGCCTTGGTTAGCACTTATGCAAACAAAGACAGTAAATCCACTGTTTGTAATTAGAAGGAATCAATATCACATTATCGGTATCTCATTTAGCAAATGATTCATGTCTGTTTCAATTCTTCCTTTGCCTGTGCTCTCACTAACAACTTGTGACACATAAGAGTAATGAAGGAGCTGAGCAGACGGCTATCAGCGCCATAGTTTGCATAGTCTGAAACTTAGCATTCGAGATTGAGGCAACTATCAGGACAGCAATGCTTCATTTCTCCTCCTACAGACTCTGAATTGCAATGACCACACATCCTGCAATAACAGTAGAAACATTTAGTTTGGAGGTCGAAGTCATTCTGATCAGTAGCCTTTCAATGACAAAAGGGCAAAATTTTGGCTTTGTTGCAAAAAATAGCATTTCATCACCTGGTAGACTAGGTCACCAATATCCAAGTGACCAGTAATAGATGCATACTAGAGAAAAAATTCCTGTTAGAACAAAAATTCCTGTTAGAGGGTTGATGGTGGTAGACATGCTGGTCTTTATTTACTGACTGGGTGAGAGGCTTGTGTTAAATGTCATAGGTCATTATCTTTTGAGGCTCAAAAGCAGAAGTCTAAATCATTAAGTTAAGATACACATCACAATAAAAGATAGGTATCACACCATCCTTGTGATTGTAATGAACTGGATGTAACAACTACAAAAAATATAAATATAATATAAATGTACAGCATGCATCATGCAATTGCATAATGGACAACTGCATACTCCATTTTGTTGCTTATTATGCAGTTTGTGCCATTAATCCCATGAATTTACTTATTCCTGTGAAGTGCATACTCCACTTCAATACACAACATTACATATGACATAGCTATACAAGCAAACAAACTTTGTGCCCAGCAAACTCTCCAGACTGGACTGCAGAATAGTGGGTGTACACCCCAGATTTAAGGGAGACACACACGCACACACGCACACACACATACACACACACACACACACAAAAGATTGAGATCTCCCGTGTATTAACGATATGGATTTATTTTTTTGTGTGTGGCATTTTATTGCCTTTATGTCAATTCCCTATAATAGATATCATCTAATGACATTGGTGAACGGTTGCAGTGGAAGAGAGAGATTGACAAATTAAATCTTGGGAATACCAATATCTTCACCAAGTGATAACAGCACAAAAAAGACTTTGTTGGCAAGTTTGTCATCAGCCCACGTTTAGATAGAACCAAAGCAATTCACACACTGATTTTGTTCTCAGTTTGACCTTTTAAAAAGATAATTGCCTCCTGTAGTTAAATAGATGATTTATTATTTATTTATATATTGTAGTTAAAGGTTTTTTAATTAATCTGAGGATAATTTTAGATTTTTATCTCAGCTATTCATGAAGTCCAAAATTTCTTCCATTTTTTCCTCCCATAGTTTATGTATTCATTGCAAGTTGTCTTTAATGTCTGAGCAGTGGGAGGTCTACATCTGCCATACCCTACAAACACCTTAATCAAGAGGAGAAGGGTGTCTCTCAGATCAAGCAAAGAAGAAAGACACCTCAGAAACAGGTTTTAGTATGGGCTCTATAACCCACTCAGGCAATATAGACAGAAAGCCTGTGATTTAATGTGGCTTAGCTTTAACTGAAAGGATGCCTCTCCTCCATCACCCCTGACGGTGAATATCTCTTTCAACTGCTATTACACCACCTCAACCCAAAAAAATAAAAAAAGAAAAACAGGTCCGCTTTAATGCCTCATTTCCAATTCGCTAGGATCTGTCTTGCTTCACTGCTTTTCTCCATTAATGTGACAAAATTAGAGACAGTTCCTCGCCCTAAAGGGAACCAATAAAATCCCAATTCTAATTAAGTTGTAATGGCAGTGAAGACATCATTATAAGGTGGTTTTAATTACTTTTTAAAAATCAAAAGCCAGAGATTGGGGTGCAGAAAGGTTATCTCAGAACTCTATTTTTATGCCTATAAACATCTGTGAGCCTTCCAGCAGGACACCTTTACCCGGGGTCAAAGTCAACTGTGTCTGCTGAACACATGGTCACACTTATTCACTTCTTTTTTTCTAAACTGGATACTAATATAGTTAAATAGTTGTACAGAGGTTACAAGGGCAGCCTCAAGCCACTCTTAGTGTGAAAGCCTTTCAGTATATACTTATCTCTCTGTAGCGAATTAATTATTGACATTTATTGTGCATTATAAAGTCCTGGCAATTATATATATATATATATATATATATATATATATATATATATATATATATATATATATTATCATTATCATACATAATTCTCATGAACCTGTCATCTTAAAAAAGATTCAAAGCAAATTTAAAAAGTCTTTGTCCATGCAGTAGATGGGCAAACTTTATTTGTTATTGGAGTAATACTCAACTAATTAGCAATAATATTTGATAACTCAAGGGGGCTGATGTCACAAACATGTCTGTTTATTAACACAATCCAAGACAGACCACTTGCCTTGAGCAGATGTTCTTGGATGTGAGCCACATATGTTTTGACATTATATTATCATTAACTGTCCTTCAGTGTTAACACATCTATGAATACCCACCTAGCTATAGACGGGTTATAGATATTGAAATTAGCTAGAGCCTCCTCCGGCACAATCATGGGTTAACATACGGTGATACCAAGGTCAATACACCTCAATATGGATTTAGTAAGTTCTAATTGCAAGTGACAAATTCTCTTACTGTGACACGCTTTGACTGTTGGACAAAATATAAATAATTGCAGCAGCTGTCTGCCGCAAATGTCGAGTCCACCTCAAAAACATTGCAATTATCAGTGACATAGAGAGGAGGCCACACATCTGGGTGTGAAACGAACTCTTTCTTATTGGTAGTTTAATAGTAGATCTCTTGATGGATGGTTGAACACTGAAGGCAAGAAAGCACGAAAATAATAGAATGACTGTAGAATGTCCTGTCCTGGTTGTTCTTTTTTCACAGTCATCACCCCTAAAATAGATTACACTTATACAGTACATGTTGCATGTTTTTCTATGTGTGAACACATCACATGTCATGGGGTTTAGCTTTGACATCATATAGGGCTTTATATCTCTACTTATTTAGATAATATGCACTTAAAACACTTAAAAGCAGTCTCATTATGTCAGGACTGCAGCTCCTTAGCCGGGTTTGTTTTTGTTTTTGTTTTCCCTGTCCATGTGCTTTTGTTTTTCCCTGTGTTCCAGCCCTGCCCTGCTCTCCGCCCTGTCTCCACCCACCTGGTCACCTGACTGGCTCCACCCGCCTACCTACACACCTGAACCCCATCTTGTCATCTGCCTTGCCCTACAAATTCCCTGTTTGTTTCATGTCTCGTCGCTAGTTTGTCTCAGTTCTTCTGTTGCGCTACAAGCCGTTTGTTCTGTTTTGCCTGCCTGCCCGGTACTAGCCCGGTAGTATCCTGGTACTCCAAGGAATAAAGGCCATATGATCTGCCCAGTCTCCTTAAATGTTTTTTGAAGTTAAACTGATTTACAGAACCTGGTGTCTCAGGAAGGCTTATTTATATGTCTGCAGGAGGGTATGTCTACCTTTAGTCCATACCTTAGTGTTACAGTCACCACTGTTGTAGTGTTAGGAGAGTGATTTGGTTTATCAGCCTTTTTGCTGCTGAACTGTGGGTGAACCAACATGGTGTGTCCTGCGAGGTATAAAGACATTCACTGTGTAATATTTCTTGGCATTTGCTCTTCATTGCAGTACCAAGTGTACTTGTACATTGTGATCATCATTTATCTCTTCAATAAACCACACCTGATTGGAACCTGTCTGAACTCAGAGATATCTCACAACTAGAAATTCTTACAGCACTGATGGGGTCTGGTGGACAGGGAGACTGGCCACCAGGGATGGGCGACATGCCCGTAACCAGCTATGAGGTCACCGAGGTCCAGACCTCGGTAATTTTTTTAGAGCTAAAAATAAAATTTGAAGCTAAATACAACTGGATAAAAAATCACTGGTTGAGAACTTCTTCTCCAAGACGAGTGCATGCTTAATTCAGTTTAGACTTGTTATTTAGTATACGCTGTGTGTGAAAGTTGTGAGAGAGGGCGTGAGCACAGCCCCTTGCATCATGAGCACTTCCACTGACAGCAGCAATTGCAGTAAAGGCAATTGTATGAAACGTTAAATATACATTCTCTGGCCATGATGAAGCTTAGGCGAATTCTTTCATATTAGTAGACTAGCTAATGTTCCACACAACGCCATTGATTAAAAAACAGCTTATATAGGCGATGGCAATAATAGTAGGCCTACAAAACATTCCAAAGCCAAAACCTCCCCCTCCCCCCCGGACCTCGCTATTCAAACCCTGGTTACGGCAGTGATGGGCAACAGTGGCAGGAAGCCACAAGGGCTTGAAGGTGGGAGCTGGGCAGAGCGGGTGGGGTAAGAACAGGACCAGGTCACTGAAGCAGGCTCATCAAGAGGCACACTTGGCTCTCTCTGCACTGGGAGGGAAACCGTCCAGCGAGGTCTTGGAGAAGAAGAGGGTTTGGCCAATAGGCTCTGTCAAGGAGAGGCTAAATTTAAGCTCATGGTTTGACATCCAGTCAAAGATAACTGGGCACATTGTTGGGCTTGCGATAACGCATGCAGAGGCCTATGAATCGGAGAGAGAGCTGAGAGCAAAGGCTAGACAGCCAAGAGAGTAGGATAACCTCAAACTGTCTGTCACATAATTCTCACCTGCAACCAGAACACGGAGCACATTAAGCCTGTTCTAACATGGTTTCACTGGCTGCCCTGTGAAGGATCACACTGGCTTTAAAAGTTGTACCTTTAAATTGCAAAGTGTCACTGTCTTGCTCCAGCCGGCCTAAAGAGGATATGAGTTTGCGCTGGTTTTTAGGGGGGGTATAATGCATTAGAACTCTGTATAAGCCCCAACACTGTGGCAGGATTTGCATGCAAGATTCAGACACTGGGGTCTATTCAGTCCCTCTGCTTTTTAGTTTCTCTTTAACTCTGTCAAACAAATTGAATGAACTTCTGTTGTTTTGTAGCATTCATGTTCATCTCAGTGCCCACAGGAAGCATAATTCTGAGCAAGTAATGACAAGTGAAGAAGCTCAAAGGATTTCAAAGGAGGTGCTGGAGCATTAGTGAGCACAGTGCTACCTATCAGCACTGCAGAGTGTTGGATTCCTCCTAGCTGGGCAAATCAAACTAATGTTGCCTAAATGAGTTTAACTTCACAGCTCTGCCCCTAAGTGAATCTAATTGAACTTCTTAATTGTTCTGCCTGAATCCACTAATTTAATGCCTTATAACTGTATTTGTACTGGAAATGAAATTATGTCTTTGATTATCTTTCTTTTTCTCGTCCTGTATCTAGATTTATCTTTATTTATTTATTTTTACTTATTTCATTTAGAATTCAGATTTAAATGTACTGGGTCCATATATAATGAATATTTTGGAATTACATGTCACTCGCTATTCTATTTTGAACTTCTATTGCAGGTTTTTAATTTACATTAGTTATTATTTGAATTTTTGTTTTTCTAAGAGTTTGTTTTTAGTTACCACCAGAGCTGCTCTATAGATGCCCTCACTGTCCATTTTATTTATCCATAGCTCTTAATATGAGTTTGTGAACATGCATAATTTTAACATAATTTAGAAGGATCACACTGCCACCTAGTGATGGGAAAAATCCCATTTGGAAACAAGAACTATACAGATGTGCTACATGGGCAGGTTTCACAATTTAGGTAACACTGACGCTTCATCTTATGCCATTTACAGCCAGCTTATGCATTAACATCTTGCACACAATCACATATACAGCACCAGTGATTTGGCATTGCACTGCTAAAACACTGAGTAGGCACTGTTTTTCCTTTTCAATTTTTATAATTTTTACAATTTTACATTATCAACATCTCATCAGATATGCACAACCCATCCTAAACAACAATGAGTTATACATTTTTTTATGATCAATTTACATTGTCATAGAATTCAGGAACAATCTGTTGAAGTCGTACACCTGATGGTAATTACTGAACCTGAAACCTGACCGTGTCTTTAAGGATAGCGGTGGTTACATTATCCAGTCTGCATGCAAGCTCTGTCTATTTTTAACACCTCAATAACACTCAAGACATTTAGGGGAGACAAACTAAAAGTGACAGAGTTGTGTCACTGCAGAGGACATGGTTTACCGAATGTGTAACAGCTCTGCACTGCATCCATCAGGAATAGATGTAGAAAGCCTACCAAGGTTACATTTTTGATTGTGCAATGGATGTGTATCCCACAATTTAAAAAAGAAAATCAACATACTGACATACTGAAACATTGACAAGCATATCTTCCTGAAGCTGAAAAAACCGGTGAACGAGTAAGCGGGAACATATAAAACCACGAGAAAAATTAAGGTAGGTGATTGTTATATTTTTTAGTACATTATTGATTTTGCACATTATAGTAAACATGCATGTCCTGCTGATGTTTTTATATTTACACTGACATTTATTCATTTGGCAGACTCTCTTATCCAAAGCAACTTACAAGTCAGGTAGAGTACAACCCAAGTAAAAAACCATGAGGAGCTTTTTGGCTACAGTGTTTTGGTTTAAAAGCTGATATAGATTTCATTGCCATTGTTTGCTTGCTTATATATCTAAGCAATGAAAACTTTGCTCCTGGTTGTAATTGTATTCATCTCTTGTCAGGACATGACCAAAACCCCATGGTGCCCAATTAAGTGAATATGGTAAGTTGTTATGACACATAATGCAGAAATGAGAACTCTCTTGCCCACTTGACTGATAATTATTATATCTTTCTTAATGTTTCAGTTTTCCTTTCATTGATAGATCATTGATTGTTGAATCCCTTTCAAATTTCTTCGAAAACAAATCTGCTTCTAGAAATGCTGATGTTGTACAGATGATCTGGAAGACTCAGGAAGGTTTCAAAAGTATAATCATATAAATTTGTGTTAATATCAACATGCTTATTCGGAAAGAAAACAATATTATTCTTACTGATTGACTCACAGTTTATTTTGTCTCTGTTCTCCAAGCGAAGATCCTGCAGGTCTACGGTCAGGCTACACCAGCACTGTGAGGGGTGCTACAGCCGGCGCTGCAGGGCCCCTGTTGAGGTCTCTGTCTCCTGTGTGACCATCAGCTGCCGACTGCTCTGCGGTGCTGTCTTCCACCTGTGCAAGGAGGAGGAGCACCAGCTGCTGTGCCCCAATGTGAAGGTGCCCTGCCTCAACGCCCACTATGGCTGCCCCTTCACCATGTGCCGCTCCAAGCTGGCCAAACACCTGGAGGTGTGTCCGGCCAGCGTGGTCAGCTGCTCCCTGGAGTGGAACCGCTGGCCCATCGAGGAGACCAACACCGTCTTCTATGACAATGTCATCAAGGAGCCCTACTCTGAGGAGCAACTGGACCTTTCCATGGCCCTCAGAGACCAGAAGCTTCTGTGCGAAAGGCTGAAAATGAAGTCGTTTTTCCCTGAGTTAATGGAGGAGGTTGAGGAGCTCCCTCCTCCAGAGCCAGAGGAAGCAGCCGAATCCGAGGCTATTGAAAATGGGGCAGCATGGGCTCCCACGGCTCGAGGTGGGGGTGAGCGCTCAGGCCACAACTTCACTGGAGCAGAGATGCCCGAACTCACCCAGGATAAGAAAAAGAACACCGTGGACACTGAAAGCTACAACCAGTGGGAGAAAATGTTCAGCATGGAAAGGGGTGGCTGCAAGCAGGCCGCCAAAGCATTGAAGGACAAGAAACAGGGGGATGGAAAGGAGGAAAAGGCATCGCCCTCACCAGGCAGCCAGAAGACTGAGAAGGAAGGGCCCAAGGAGAGCCAGGCAGCTGCAACTGCCATGCCCGTTGACATCTCAAAGACAGGCCTGGCTCCCTGGCAGGATGGGGTCCTCGAGAGACTGGGAAAAGAGGTCAATGTGAAAGATTTCAACATGTACCTGGTGCACCACGGACGCATGCTGATCCGGTTCGGTCAAATGCCCGCCTGCACTCCTAGAGAGAAGGACTTTGTTTATGGTAGCTTGGAGCCCATTCCTGTTCAGACACTACGCTCTTTTAAAGTTCCCACAAGTTACAGGGAAAAACGCATTCATCTCAGAGACCCAACCACAAGGGCCTGCACTGAAGACAAATGTGTGGACACCTCAGATTTGGGTGTCTCCATGGAGGACATTCCAAAAATGGATGAGATTCCCGCCACCTTACTGTGCTCCTCTGAAAAGGAACTGCGGGGGCACAAAGTCTGTGAAACAGTTGTTACGGATGGTCTCTTTGTAGACCTAGCAACCCAGACTTATGACTTCCACACTGCTCCATTTAAGCGCAATGCCTCACTGGCTGACATCACTGCTGACAGGGCCCTGAAACTACACGTTCAAATTCACGCCGAGAGCGTGACCAGCAGGCACAATAAAGCCAGCTCTGCCTTCACCTTTCTGTGTAGCCACTTCTTTCGCCGTGACGAGTTTCGCTCCCACTTCAAGAATGTACACTCAGACATCCAATCCTGCTTGAACGGCTGGTTCGAACAGCGGTGCCCCCTAGCTTACCTTGGTTGTACCTACAGTCAGAAGAGGTTTCAACCCTCTACCCACAGGGCAAAGGTAAGCTACAACCAGGACCTCAGCACCTTCACTCTCAGACCAGAGGTCTCTGCCTCGCTCTTCAAGGGCGTGAAGACCATCGCCACAGAGAGGAAGCGAGCTCGCAACTTAGACTCCCTCAGCAGGCTGCCTTTCGAGGTCCTTGTGCACATCGCCGGCTTTCTGGACAGCTTCACTCTATCCCAGCTGGCCCTGGTCTCCAAGCTGATGAGAGATGTTTGTGCTACTCTGCTGCAGGAGAGGGGAATGGTCTCCTTAAAGTGGGAGAAAAAGACCTACTCCCATGGGAGAATATGCTGGAGACCCAGACAGGCAAGTTGATAAACAGTTTAAAAATGCATTAGTTTAAAAATGCAAAATGTAACAGAGATTGTTCATCCGTGGCTCTTGAGAGCTGCAGTGTTTGGCAGCTCTTGCTATAACTCAGAACATAAGCATATGATTCCCTCATTCAGCGCATCCACATAAAAAAGTAAAATGCTACTTTATTCTCTACATCTTAACCAAGTATATGCACAGTTATAATACACTAGTTAATATAATCAAAGCAATGTCTTATTTTGTTTTTGAGCACAGTAGCTGCAAATCTGAGGGTATCTCTCCCAATCTCTTCCAGACGTAAACTTTCTTTTTATTTCTTATTCTTTTCAAAATGTATTACTCTGAAATATTTACACCACACAGTCCAGTTTATTTCTTGAAGTTATATTTTTGATTTGTCACGTAGAGCAACCTCTTCTTGTATTTTGTGACATCAAAAAATGTCACAACAGCACCTGCGCAACTTCGAATGAAGGCCACTGCTGTAAAACTGTATTTTTATGTGCAGAAGTAATTGGCTAGGAACAAAACTTATCAATGATATCATGTTGTAGCTGCATGCAATAATATGACATATTCAGGACACACTGTACACATTGGGAAAGTGTCACCCTCTCTCGTGACAGCTAGCATATTTCATTGGTGTTTGTGGGAAAAAATGAACAAATAAGGATGAACAAAATTCTTGTCTCTTTCAGCGTTAAGGAACAGTCAGGTTCTCTTTGCTGTATGAAATGTGATAGTGATCACTTATTATTTATCACTGACAACTTAACAATAGGTTTTTTGTGTTCTCTTTTAGCTCATAAATAGCATAAACACAGGTCACTGCTCTCACAGAGACATTCTTGGATCAAACCAATCAAATGGCCACATTTGCAAGATACCACCCACACTGAAAGAAACCTGTAAATTGTCACATACTTCCAAAAAACTCAGATTCCCTACCCCTTTTCCCCAGGTATGGCAGTTCAGCAACCTATTCTCCACAGTGGAGAGGTGGTGCTTTGGTGACACCCCCTCCATGGCCCAACACCTGAAGCTCTGTCCATTCTACCAGACCGAGGACAAGAGGGAACCTGTGGCTTTAGCCAGTGTGAGTGACAGCAAATGGAACGTTCGGGAATGTCAGAGTCTGGTTGCCTTGTTCCGGGGACACAAGTGACTTTTCGAGGAAGATGGAGAAAGGGGCAACCATTTCATCATGCTTCATGGAATCAGATCCCACTTCATTGAGATGAAGAGCTTGTGAAAAGCAGAAACTGACAGCTAGATTTTTAACATGGATTTCTTGAGATAAAAGTATTTGTGGCCGGACATCTTGTGGCCCTGTGAAATCTCTCACAGTGTGGCAAGCTGCCACTTGCTTAAAGGTTAGTACCAGTCTGGTTCTCTGCATTTATTTCATACTGATACGTAATACATGAGAAGCATGAAAGAAGCTGTCCTTCAAATGCTAAACTAGGACTTGTAACTGTAATTTGTTGACCTGCTACTTATAGAGATTTCAGAATTATTTACAATTTTATATTCTGATCAGACACCCTTATTCAGAGTGACATGCACCATTTGCATTGTACGTCTCCCTTTAAACAGTGAAATATTTACTGAAGCAATGCAAGTAAAGGATGCAGCTGCTGACCTGAAGATCAAACCAGAAGGTACAAAGGTACAAGTTTCAGGTTACAAGTTCCTTAACTGCTCTTCCATGTTGTCACTGCTAAATTTTGATTCTAGCTGATATAAGCAACAATTTGGTCATTTGCAACTAAATGAGTTGGGTCAGTGAGTTGCAAACCCACTTGGTTTGTTATTTTTAGTTTACGTGATGTATAATGTAGTCTTGAGGTCTCATACTGCCTACATATCTGCTGTGTAACAGCTCTGTAATATCCTGGTGTGTTCAGCATTTGCAATCATTATTATTCATTTACTAACTGCAGGCGGTCTGTCATGTTTCCACAAGCTGTGCCAATCATTTGTAATGATGTGTTATAAACATTCACAGATTCTTAGGTCAAGCATTATAAAGGGTTATGAAGGTGTTATGTTGTATGTATAATGTCGTGAAACAAAGGAAAAGTACTTTTTGTGAAATGATCCCTTTACCTCAAAGTTATGAATGCTGTTAATGCATTTCTGCTTGTGACTGAAAGAGTTAATGGTCTCAAGATAATGAAGTTCTGGATAATGTCATTAATATAACCAATCCACACCTACATAAGCGATATAATATTTTAAAAAATGTGCTCAAGTCAGAGGTCTTGTACTTTCCTTGTTTGAGTGTACAATAAAGTGTAGCTGTGTAAAGTAAACTCTAGCCATATAATTAATCACATGAAATGAATTCACCATTATCAGCCACCAACACAAACCACTTTTTTAAATTAAGTATATTTTCAATACAATGTAGGCATTCATATTGTGTGCTGAAATGGTGTGACGCTCAGGATTTTCATATTAGCCTTATACTGACACCTAGTGGAAGATCTGCTCAACACCTGAAATGTCATAGAGATTTCAGTTTATTGCAACATAATACTTACAGTTGCTTGTACCATAAAGTGCAAGGAATTTTTTCAACAGCATTAAAGCTATAGCAAAAACCACTGCATAAAACAGTTGTATTCTTGCTGTTACACAAGCCCTTATTTGCAGAGTAAGAGGTATTCCAAAGAGGCTGTACTGGAGTACTATATGAGACTGATGCAAGTTGTCACAGCATTTGGATACCTGGCACTTATATTCAGTTCAAACCACCAGAAAGGTTGGTAAATTTGCTCAGCTGACAGTAATTACAGGGCCTGCAATTCGACCCATGTCTTTCAATGGCCCGGTCACATTATCCTGTGTGCATGCAAGCTCTGTCTATTTTTAACACCAACACAAACCCCCAACATTATTTAAGTCCACACTTCAAGTTACTGTGCAGGGAATGACCAGAGATCTGGGTTCACCTCATTAAAACTCAGGTAAGACTGTCTTTCATCAATTCTTGTTTCTGAACTGAGTGCATCACAGTGCTGTGCTGTGTAAATTTTCCATCTGGAACAGAGTTACTCTCACCGGACACAAACGGCTTAAAGGTTATTTCCTGTGTTTGCTTCTCTTTGGACGTATAATGTATCTGGGTCATGATCTGCACTTCAACTGATTTAAAGGGATTGTGCACTGAATGGTCTGTACCACTGGAGCTAGTTTTTATTCCCAAATATATTGTCGAGGTAGCACTGCTATTTTATCCTGGTGAGCAGCAAATATACTTTCTGTTAATGTTTCTTTGTATGTTACCCAATTATTATGACGTTATCACATGAACCGTAAGTAATCCTTTAATTAGGTGTGTGCTGAAGTTCAATACTTCAACACAAGACTAGATGTGTGTAAAAGCTGTAGAGCCCCTACTGAAAAGGTTGACAGATATACAGTAAGACTGAGAATGGTGAAGAACAGTGTTCTCAAATGACTTGCAATGTACTGTGATATGCTTCTGCTTACCAAAACCTGGCCTCATGCACCTATGAAATTGCATACAATCATAATATAATCATTATAATAAGAAATAATACTTACCTATGAGCACAATTTTTATTATCATGTAGTCTTGACATTTGAGTGATTAATTTAACTTGCCATGCATGCAGCGTTGCATGGCTCAGGGAAAATGACTATTTGAACAGCAGGGTTACAAGGTTGTGGAAATTTTGGGAAGAGTTGTAAAACACCCCCCCCCCCCTGCAAAATTTGAATTTTATGATTCTTTTGATGACTTTGATGATTCTGTTGATGATGTTTTAGACCATCCTTAAGCATGTGCTGGCTACACAGAGTTCTAAAAGCATGGGTGTCCCAAATACCTACATTCTCTGTTGTCAGCAGTTACCTCACATTCTTTCTTCTCATCTCTGCCTATCATATCTACAGTTTCATGCTCTGACGGCTGCTTAAGGTCAACACTCTGATCCAGAAAAGCAATCTTTTTCAATTTTTCACAATTCTCGCGATTGCTGTTCTTTTTCATACATACAGTATCATATACTAAATACCATAAACATTACTGTAGGTCTTTGACTGGAAATGAAGGAAGTTCTTGTTCAGTGCACATGCAGTGTTTATGGACTCCTTTACTCTTCATGGGGGTTTCAAACTGAAAATAATGTACAAGCGAGCTAACGTCTTGCTGAGCTTTGGTTCACAAATAACTGACGTGAATACAACTACAACATGAATTTATTGTATGCGAATGCTACAGCATATAGCGTATAGCATAAACACAGAGTAGGTGAGATTGCTGTGATTTACCAGAAGCCCACCCACTTTTCTTTTCACTTTTAAAAAGGCTTGATCCCATGAAATTAAAATCATGCTTATAGTAGCTCACAACCATACAATGCATTTAATATAAGGTTTATAGACACGCTGTCTAATTTTCTAGTCAATCCAAAAGATATACTGAGAAGAAATGATCAATCAATGAGATCAAATTATATTTCTCAATCAATCAGGGTTTGAATCCAAGTTATATAAAAAAAATGCAGACAACACAGATGGTCCTAAATACAGACTATTCTTCAAAAAGTCAGCTAAATATAAAAGTAGCTATTGTGAACTGTAGACTTTTAGAGATTTGTGGTTTTGTGCAGTATTTTGTTTTCTGCAATAAGGTAATAATAAACATGTTTAAGTTTTCCTGTAAGCTTTAAAAATGTTTCTCTTTCCAGGACATGCTATGTATTTTGTGGCATTGGTGACACTCTGCAAAAATGGTAAATTGGTTTCATTTTTACTGCTCCTCTTATTTAAGTTTGAGTTCAACAGTTTGCTCCTCTGTGTCTTTGAAACCTTGCCAATAGCTCTCTGTCAGTATCACAAGTTTACTGTTTAATAGTCATTGAAAGGTTTTTGTCCTACCTCACCTATGCATGGCCATTTTTAATATTTTGTTGAGTTTAGAGAAATCATGGCATAATTTGGCATCTGTCTACAGGGAAGGAACAGGAGTTCCACAGTCAGGCTACACAAGCACTGTGAGAGGTGCTTCAGCCGGCGCTGCAGGGCCCCCATCGAGATCTCTGTCTCCTGTGTGACCATCAGCTGCCGACTGCTCTGCGGTGCTGTCTTCCACCTGTGCAAGGAGGAGGAGCACCAGCTGCTGTGCCCCAACGAGAAGGTGCCCTGCCTCAATGCCCACTATGGCTGCCCCTTCACCATGTGCCGCTCCAAGCTGGCCAAACACCTGGAGGTGTGTCCGGCCAGCGTGGTCAGCTGCTCCCTGGAGTGGAACCGCTGGCCCATCGAGGAGACCAACACCGTCTTCTATGACAATGTCATCAAGGAGCCCTACTCTGAGGAGCAACTGGACCTTTCCATGGCCCTCAGAGACCAGAGGCACCTTTTCAACTCTTTGAAAATGAAGAACCTTTTTGCTGAGCTGATAGAGAAGGTGGAAGAACCTTGCGTTTTAGATCTGGAGGGAGCTGTGGGAGGCATGACAGCTTATGGGTTCAGTGCCTCTGTCCAATCAGATGAGTGTTCCCTTTATGACTGCGGTGAAGCAGCTGTGCAAGGGCTCACTCAGGAAGAACGTGAGGCCCTGGCTAAAGACAGGGATGTTTCTGGCCTTGAAAACTACAGCCTGTGGGAGAGGATGTTCAGTATGGAGAAGAGTGGCTGTGACTATACTGTCAAAGCCCTGGGTGACAACAAGAAACAGAGTGATGGAAAAGAGAAACAGAAATCTTCAAGACATCAGGCAGTGCTAGAGGAAGTGTCAGAAGAGAGCCAGGATGCTGAAACTAGCACGCCTGCTGATGTTATCAAAACAGGCCTAGCTCCCTGGCAGGACGGGGTCCTTGATAGGCTAGGGGAGCAAGCCAATTTATCAGAATACAACATGTACCTGGTGCACAATCGTAATATGCTGATCGAATTTGGCCAGCTTGCTGCTTGTACCCCTAAAGCGAAGGATTTCGTGTATGGTCACCTTGAGCCCATGCAGATTAAAACTGTCCGCACATTCAAAATTCCAACCAGTTTTAGAGCAAAACAAGGCCGCATTCGGAATCCTTCCACCTACAGGAAGGTAAGCAAAGCAGTGGACACATCGGATTTGGGAGTCTGCTTGGAGAGTCTTCCAAAATGGGATGAAATCCAGGCATCCTTACTGTGTTCTCTGGAAAGGGAACTGCGGGGACACTTGATCTCAGAATCCAGCTCAATTGACAGCCTACTGTGTGACACAGGGACCCAGACTTATGACTTCTACTCTGCACCCTTCAAGCACGATGCCTCACTGGCCGATATAACAGCTGACAGGGCCCTGAAACTACACGTTCAAATTCACGCCGAGAGCGTGACCAGCAGGCACAATAAAGCCAGCTCTGCCTTCACCTTTCTGTGTAGCCACTTCTTTCGCCGTGACGAGTTTCGCTCCCACTTCAAGAATGTACACTCAGACATCCAATCCTGCTTGAACGGCTGGTTTGAACAGCGGTGCCCCCTAGCTTACCTTGGTTGTACCTACAGTCAGAAGAGGTTTCAACCCTCTACCCACAGGGCAAAGGTAAGCTACAACCAGGACCTCAGCACCTTCACTCTCAGACCAGAGGTCTCTGCCTCGCTCTTCAAGGGCGTGAAGACCATCGCCACAGAGAGGAAGCGAGCTCGCAACTTAGACTCCCTCAGCAGGCTGCCTTTCGAGGTCCTTGTGCACATCGCCGGCTTTCTGGACAGCTTCACTCTATCCCAGCTGGCCCTGGTCTCCAAGCTGATGAGAGATGTTTGTGCTACTCTGCTGCAGGAGAGGGGAATGGTCTCCCTGAAGTGGGAGAAAAAGACCTACTCCCATGGGGGATCCTGTTGGAGAACCAGAAAGAAGGCAAGTTTTGTGCTCTCAGACACATAGGAGGCTATTCAATCCTTTGATTTTTCAGTTTGACCCTCGCTCTGACTAAAAGTGCAAGTAGCTATGACTTTAATTATTTTTACATAGTGAAAAAGAAATGGTCATTGTTTAAACAAAGCTGACACTACGAACATAAATAAAATGTTTTGCTGCAAATACAGTAAAACATTTTTGCAACAAACAAGTACTTGTATGAAGCTATATCAGTCAGACATACAGTGACAAATATACATATGAAACAATGTAAAAGAGGAGTGAAATTTGAAGAAATCAAAAAAAAAAACAGAGGGACCATTTTTGACAAGCTATCATGTCTATGATGTGATTGAAATAAACATGATATTGATTTACTTGTGTTTCTGAGGGAATGCACTCTGGTGTCCATTAGTGTGGTTTTGGATATACTTATCAAAAGTTTAAGGACAAACAACAATTCAGGATTGAAAAGAGTATCCTCCCACCCTGTAAACAGCTGAGAAATTCACAAGCTGGCATTTCTTGACTGCTGTTCTCTTAAGTTCTAATGTGTATGTGTGTCAGAGAGGGTAAAAGTGCTTCTTCATAAGTTCTTTGACCCGGGCCTTCTCCATTTCTTATGACACAAGAAGTGAACAGCTGCTGAAACCAGAGATGCTGAGCAATCATGTGACAGGGCCTAACTTTAACTCCTGTGTCTCAGTGCTGCCACCATAAGGATCTAATTGGAATTGCAATATACTGCCAAAGGCTGGGATATCTTAGGAAAAAAAAAACAGGGGTGGCTGACTGCAGCAGTCCTTGTGTTCCATGTTGCTCTGTAATACAGATGAACAGTTCATGACTGTTGCTGTTCCCCCTCTCATCTGTGTCTGACAGGTGTGGGAGTTCAGCAACCTCTTTTCCACAGTGGATAGATGGCACTTTGACAACATCCCCTCCATGGCAGAGCACCTGAAGGTCTGTCCTTTCTACCAGACCGAGGACAGGAGCCAACCGGTGGCTCTGGCCAGCATGCGTGACGCCAAAGAGCAAGTGAAGGAGCGCCACAGCCTGGTCACCATGTTCCTCGGCAACAAATAGCATTATGGGGAAAAATAGAGAGCCCCAGAATCCATACCAATTTCATTTACATGAAGAGTGACTGCTGTGAGTGGGAAGCACTATATCACTCGCATTATGAGGGAAAGCTGATTAAGAAGCATATGAAAATATTTAGGGACAGTCATAGATTTATTTGGAAGGAGATCTTATTTTCAGCTGCTACAGTATATGAAATGACAGGGCTATTTTTGAGTCCTCTCAGTGAAAATTCTTTTAGTACACCATTAGACTGTATATTCGTATATTTGTAAATGTGCTGCTTACAAACATGGCCATAGTGTTAAGTATGGCATGTAAAAAATTAAACTGAATAGGCTCATGAGAATTTCAGCTATAAAGAGGCATCCTGAAGGGTTGTCTATATAGTCCACAGTAAGTGTTTGCTAGAAGTTCTACATCCATACAGCGGCTATATATATATATATATATATATATATATATATGGCTATATATATTTATTAACATGTTTATTTGAAATGAGTAAATCACACATGTTCTGTCAATACTAATGATCTATTGTAAAAGAGTATATTTTGTCTATTTTTGTGACTGTCACTTTATTTTCACTTTATTTATGTGTGCAAGTGTTTGTGTGCAAGGGCTGCCACATACAGAAGTGGGTTTTTTAGTGGATATTTATATTGCAATTATTGCCCTTTCAGAAAGCTTGAATACTGTAAGCACTGAAAATAAACGGGAAATAAAAATGGATAGAGGTCTTAAAAATGAGAAAACCGCAGTTTCTGTCCCTTCTGTAGACTCTTGAAATGGAGGCCACCAAAAAGAGAAATGAGTGATGTTACCCTCTCCCATTTCCGCTGGCTCTTTCTGCTGGTGTCATCTATTCAAGAAGAACCGAAACTGTCAACTGCATAATTTGATGCCGATCGTGTTGCTGCTACTTGTCTCCACATCTTTGCTTGCAATCTGCCCCATTTTCTGGTTCACGTGAAAAGAAGATCAGAGAAAGAAGAAATACAAATCATTCCAATTAATTCAGTTTGGAATACAAAACATTGGTAAGTTAAGCATAATATTTAAATATATGTTATCATGCTCATGCTAATAATATAGTTTGCAATGTATGAATTTTATGTATTTACTTTTTCAGATAAGACTGTTGTTTGTACAGTTATTTACGGGAACATTATTTTTGCCCAGGTAATAAGGAGAACTAATATTGCATTATGTGTTGCAGCTGAAAATTAATTTCACATGTAAAGGCTCCAGCATAGTCATGATCAGAGACTCAAGTTGTTGATATTCGATCATACATATTTTTGCAGATTTCCATAGCTGAAAACTCAAAATATGTCCTCTCCTTCTCCTAGGTTTTCCCAGGATGTTTTGTGTTGGCCATGAGTTTGTGGTAGTGTGGCTGGCTGCATTATTGACGTCTGGGCTCTGCCAGGACAACTGTCCAGCACCAAACGGCATACCAGGAGAAGCAGGCAGATCTGGAAGGGATGGCGTACCTGGAGAAAAAGGACAAAAAGGAGAAGCAGGTAATGACAGTGAACCTGTGCTACATGAACGACTTGAAGAGCCCTGTTATATTCACCACCAGAAATTAAGTAAAAGTAGATGTGTAGATATGAATGGCTGATACTATTTTAGAAAGGTATGTTTGGATCCACCCTTATTTTATTGCTATGTAATTTTTTTTTTTTTTTGCTTTGTCCTGCCTTCTTTACAGCTCCACTTGTTGACTCAGCAATGAAGACAGGGCTTAAAGGGGATCAGGGGGACAGGGGCCTCCCAGGACCAGCAGGAACTAAGGGGTACAGAGGTGATCTGGGGCCTATGGGTCCCCCAGGTCCCCAGGGCCCCAGGGGTCACAGCGGTGATGGAAACAGCCCAGTGATGCAGCGGTCAGCCTTCTCAGTTGAGCGCACGTCAAAGGAGAAGCCAGCGAACAGACTGCCCGTGACCTTTGACAGAGTCCTCACCGACATCAAAAATGACTTCAACATCAGGACCGGTCATTTCACCTGCAAGGTGGCCGGAGCCTACTACTTCGTGTTCCAGTCCATGTCGATGGGAAACCTCTGCCTGGCACTGAAGAGCGACGTGCTGGACGAAGCGGGCTTGGGCTTCTGCGACTACAACAAGAGGGGCACCACGCAGTTGATCTCGGGCGGGGCCGTGCTCCAGCTCACCCAGGGGCAGAAAGTCTGGGTGGAGCCCTTCAAGGAGGAGGGCAACCTTGCCAACTACATGAGCAATTCCCAGAGCAGGTCCGTTGTCTTCAACGGGTTCCTCATTTTCCCCAATGCAGATTAGAAGACTGGGACACTGACCTTTTTCACTCACTCAACTCAAAAACAAACAAAACATGCTTCATCTTCCTCCTCTTTTGGAGTCATACTGGCAGTGCTGTCTTAATCTACAATTTCTTGATACATTAGCATTGTCCTTCTGTACAAGTAGATAGCAGTTATACAAATACAAATATGGTGATATATAGTGATTATACTATGATGAAAAATGATGTGATGTATTTGATATATGTGATATCATATTACATATTTTATTGTTTTACTACTGTATCACTAGAAGCCATTGCACCTGTCTGCATTGCATATGCCGTTGTGCTGTATGTCATCAGTGACCTAATTTAGGTTTCCCCATGACATGTCTTGCTTGCAAAAAGTCAAATAATAAATGACACATTTAATGAGATACATCTTTGCATTTGCATGTGTGTATGTGTATGGCTTTGTACATATGTCTGCACAGGCATATTTGTATGCCTGTGTCTGTGTGTTTATGTATAAGAGAGCATGTGCATATCTTTGTAATTTTGTGTCAGTTAGCACCATTATGCGATGGACACAGCTGAAGGTGCGTCCTTTTTAACATGATCTGATCCTAAACAAATACAACACATTCATCACTCAGTGTTCATATTTCTGACTGAAATATTTACAGTTAGATGGATGGAGTGGGCTAATGCACTGCACAGAAAAATATAAGGTAATTTTTACAAAAACAACAAATATTTTATTTTAAAAAATCTACACAAACCAAAACCAGCCGCTAAATTAAACTCAGCTCTCCAGCCACACACTGCCATTTAGTCACAGACTAATTAACCAGGTGTGGCTGGTTAGCTAGTTGCTGGGCTCTGACTCATGATCAAAGACATATGCACACACAAACACAAACACTGCTCACATGGACAGATGTGAAGTATCACATTTTAAGATGTAGCTGATTGAAAGGGATCTGCCATTATAATATCTGAGAAGTGGAGAACAGTTACCCCATCTAAGCATTAACACAAAATAAAAAAACATCTCTGACTATGTCAACATTTTAGAACCAGTGCAGCATTTATGGGGATGGGTGAAGGTTATGTTACATTTCATTACATGCATTAAGCTCTCATCTTCCATCACAGAAGGGCATTACAACAGCTCCCAATAATAATAATAATAAGAAGAAGAAGAAGAAGAAGAAGAAGAAGACGAGGAAGAAAAAGAGGCAGGATACAGAAAATAAAAAGTGCTGACCCAACTTTATGTATAAGGCAGTTACAAGAGGAAGATTAATGCAAAATATTTGGTGAAAATGAATTGTGAAATATTCTAAAATATATTCCACGAGATGTGAAACTTGCTAAATCAGCATACATATGGCACAATGTTCGGAAATGGTTCCCCTCTTCTTCACTAGCAGTTAATGTCTCCCATATCCGATTCAAGACATGTGCCATTGCTTTGCCAAGACTTCTTGCCTGTTCAGTATCTGAGATTGTAAAAACAAGTCCAGCGGATATGTAAGCGTTTCATTCTTTCAGTCCTTTCTGTTGTCAGTTTTAATAGTTCTGCAGTATTTTGCATGTAGTAGCGATAGCAGTAATAGTCATTTTCTAATTAAAGTGTTAGCAGACAGGGTAGACACAATTATACTTGTACTAGCGTGGCATTCAACACTTTGTTGAAGTTTACCTTGTGGCTAAGAAAACAAAACTGTTAAGTATAACGGGGGAAAAAAAAAACAAAAGTCTTTATTGGACATTTAAATTAATCCTGAATCAACTGAATTTCTCTGAAGCTTTCAACATATGTTGAAATTGACTTAACAGAAGTAATCTTGCAGATGCTCTTAGAAATATGCACTGTATGCTATAGTCTCTTTTATTTCTTTCAGTGAAACTCATGGTCTGCTGTAATATTTAACCTGTCACTGTTGCTCTTGTACTTTGTTACATCAACTTGGAATAATGCACTCATCAATTATACAACCTCTCAATCTTGACTTTCTCAGTTCTGAAACTGATAAAGGCTAATCAGACTGTCGATTTATCTGTTCAGGGCATATTTCATTCTGTCTGTGTCAGTGTAGCCTGGATGGTCAATTATTTGCCAGATCGCACAAAGATTAACACTGGCTTACACAAAACAGCTTCACTGCTGACGTTCTGTCTCCACCATGCCAGCTGCTGCCATGTTTGCCTGCTGTGTTGCTCTGGGGACCTTTGTGGCTCTGGCTCTTTTGCCCGCAGTCGCCACGCAGGTCTGTACTTCCACGGGAACCCCAGGACTGCCAGGGATTCCGGGGTTTCCTGGGCGTGATGGCAGAGATGGAGCGACGGGGGAGAAGGGGGAACCAGGTAAGAGCGTCAAGTACTTCCTTCAACCTGAGTGTTCAACCTTTAAGACAGGGCAACACCTATGCTGCACGCTGCGAAGTGACCACATTGTGACCATGTCTTTGTATCAGTGGCTACTGTGATGCACACTGTTTCTGTGGTTCTCGCATTGACCTGCCGTGAGCATGACAGAATCATTTTTTTCACCTTTTTTTTTTTCGCATGAGATGAGGCATGGCTTCCCAGGTAGCAACGCTGTGTCCTGCAATATGAGGCCACTGCCATTGTTCTCTTCCTCCGCAGGGCGGCCATTCCAAACAGGACAGGTAGCGGAGAAGGGAGAGAAAGGGGAGAGAGGTCCAATGGGCCCAACGGGGAAGATTGGCCGCACTGGGGCGAAGGGCCAGCCGGGCCTGCCCGGTCCAGTAGGTCCGCCTGGAGACATGGGCCTGTCGGGGGTCTACAGCCTTGCCCAGCAGTCCGCCTTCAGCGTGTCCCGTCGCACAAGAACTCACCCAGTCCGGAATACCCCGGTGCGCTTCAGCAACATCATCACCAACGTCAACAACCACTTCGACATGGACTCGGGCAAGTTCATCTGTCACATCCCCGGGACTTACTACTTTGTGTACCACACCTCCTCGGAGAGCTCTCTGTGTGTGGTCCTAAAACGCGACGGTGAGAGCGTAGCCAGCTTCTGTGACCACCTGTACAACACCGTCCAGGTAAGCTCCGGAGGGCTAGCTCTGTACCTGAGGAAGGATCAGAAGGTGTGGCTGGAGACCACCGACTACAATGGCATGATTGGCGTGGAGGGCAGGCAGAGTGTCTTTTCTGGCTTCCTGCTCTACCCACACTGAGAGACACTGGCATCTAAGCAATACTCAGTACTCTTTCTGCTGCATCCTGATTACATTTCACATCAGTGTTAGTCCTTATTGCGGTGCTACGTATTACAGCAATGTTAACATGCTTGACATTTAAATGACACTTAGAATGCCTATGTGCATGCAAGATGCCAACATGAGACACCAATGCAAAAATAATGCAAATGCAGAAAGCCTTCATTAAATGGCTTTCAGGTCCACCATTATGTTAACCTTTCCATGAAACATGTTAAATAAATCAGTACATTGCAGCTCTGTATTGGTCTTCTTCTTGGTCCATGTTACTGTCTAAAAATATTTAGTTAATGGATTATCAGTATGCTGATGTCCATATTTTGGAGAGCAGAAATGCAATGAGCCTTACCCCCAGTGACTATTCAGTGTTTTGATGTGGCAAAGAAATTTGCTTTAAGAATTTTTTATAAAGCTCATTTTCAAAGTGGAAGAAGTCAACCAAAGCAATATGGCACCATTGAAACTGTCTCTCATAATTATATTTATTATATTATTTAAGTCAATCCCACCCCTGGTCAGTGATTTCAGTGTTACCTTTTCAATGCAAAAAAACAGAACAGATTAAATTAACATCAACAAATTAACAACGATGACATATTTCTCTTCTTTACTAATGATGATGTATAAACATTAATGCGAAGAATTTCACAGTTTCTCCATTCCCCGATTAAATATTACATATGTAAGGTTCCTTTAATGGGTCACAGAAGCTTATCTCAAAATCTGCAGGAAGAAGGTGATTTACCAACAGTGCTCTGCTCCTGAGAACACTGTGGCCATAACCCCAGTCCATAATCTGAAATGCTGATTGTGATTCTTGGTAATGAAGGCTACAGGATTGCCAACTTGCAAATTGAAACTTGAGTTACTAGCATGCCATGTCAGGACACACTCATATTAGGCCACTGAACTGTACATACATGTGTGCAGGAACACATAAAATCATACTTTCACAGTTAAACTGGCCATCATAAATCAATAATAATCTTGAAATGCACTGTTCATTGTGTACTCTATGACACGATAACATACAGAGAGAGATTTAAGGAAAGGGGTGAATAAAGAATGACATTTTAAGAATCTCAGTTAGTCCAGTAACAGTATTGAACTTGATCAATGTGATTACTTTCAAAAGTCATTAATTATCAAAAAAGATTAATGATTGTTGATTAAGCAGAGGATTAATTGTTGATTAAACATTTCCTCAAAAATGATACATGCATGCATGATTTTGCATCAAGATCTAGTGGCACATTTTGATCTTTCCCTGCCACTCACATCCCCATCATGATTTGAATAAAAGGATATGAAAATACTGTAGCTGTCAAAAACAAAAAAAAAATAACTTAAAGGGAGAACCGAAACTTTACAGTGCCGGACGTATGGGGACGCACGGCAACTTTTTTCATGATCACTGATTTTCCTCGCTTCCTCTGTGATGCAAGAACCTTCCGCATTTGATCCCCGTTCTTATGAGAAGCTTCACTTGCTCTGATGAGGGTGAGAGCTCTTTAACAGTTGCTTTACAGGAGGACAGTCTCTCATCGCCCAGCGAGCTTGGTGAGATACCTATACATGTAATAAACTGTTTATTCCTGCTACTGCATAGCTTAAAGCAAAATTGTATTCATTCAAAATAGTCGCTTTTTTCTGATTCATTGAAAAATAAATTGTGAGAAAATGTAGCTGATGTCTTGTCAAACTAGACTGAAGAAAAAAAAAGTCAAAGGAGAATTTTGTAAAAAATTCATTCCCATGGAGTACCCTCTACCAACAGCATTGAGAAATTGTGAATGGCAAGTACCTAGGGGAGCCAAGCCGGACCTTAGAATGCTGGTGCTTGGGCTTTGATTTACGCACATACGATCAACCAGGAAAACCTAACATGGCTGGCTACATGGTGCTCCGTACTGTATCATTTATTCATATTATAGAACTCTGTGGGAATGGAGCATTCCAAGGATGGAGCTAGCAATACCTGAAAAATACAGTATATTACCTTGCAACACAACGTACAATGAAGGTAATATGAGTAATTCAAAATTTAAACATGATGTGGATTAATACTACTCTGATGGCCACATAGGTTAGATCAATTAAGTTATGTTTGCTTGTTTTAAATGTATTTCCACAGACAATTCTAAATGAATAGGTTTCCGCTGTCTTTTCATAGGCTGTCTGCCATGATGTTGGTCCATGTTGTGGCGCTGGTTGGCGTTCTGGTTTCTCTTGTGACACCATCCGTCGCAGACACATGCAGGGGTTACCCTGGAGTTCCTGGCATTCCTGGCAAACATGGATCTCATGGGAAAGATGGAGTGAAGGGAGAGAAGGGAGACCGAGGTAACACGTTTAACACACTGTCTGCTCTGCACTCCACTCGTGCTTTGGTAGCTTTTAAGAAGACAGGGTTATAACAGATGGCAGTAAAAATAAGTGAAAAAAAATTAAGTAATGAAATCTAAAATTGCACTCAACAGTAGTGTTTGCAAAGCGGGGGAGTTGAGAGTCATTACTTATTGAAAGCATGCAGATGACATAACATAACAGCATGTATATGCATTACACTTTAAAAAAGTGACTGCATGCCTCCATTGAGAGTTTTTGTTACATTTCTGTAGGAGACGACTTCCTGCTGGCTAAAGGTCAGAAGGGGGAGCCAGGGCTCCTGGGGCCCCCAGGAAGGTCCGGCATTCAGGGGGACCCTGGGATGCCTGGTGTGCCTGGCCTTCTGGGTCCCAAGGGGGAGAGAGGGACAGCCATGGCGGCAGCCACCTCCAAGAAGTCCTTCTTCTCTTTCAAAAAGCGCTCCAACAGGGCCCCAACAAAGGACCAACCCATCCGGTTTGATTTGTCCTTGGCAGATGGGGACACCCTTCACAATGGAGAATTCCACTGCGAGATCAAGGGCTGCTATTTTTTCACCTACCACGTAACCGGCCGGACCCTCGTTTGCCTCAATATCAAGAAGGGCACAGTGACAATGGTGGGTTTCTGCGACTCTGGAGAAAAGGGTTACCTGGTAACCTCTGGTTCAGTGGTGCTACAGTTGGATGTGGGCGATAAGGTCTCTGTGCAAACCACCGAGAACAACTTGGTTATGGGCACAGAGGGGGCTGACAGCATTTTCACTGGCTTCCTACTCTTCCCAATGAGCTAGATCATCTCCTGCAGGCCACAAGTGCTCATAATCTCATTTATCAAAGCCTGTATCACGAAACCTATATTTTTGCAAGACATTTCTAAAGCATGTGAGCATCTAAGCAATGATGCACCATTTATATGTTGTTATATTTGGGGAAAAAATCCATAAATCAATACTTTTATCAGTGTTATCTGTGCTATACAAGTAAAATAAAAACATAGGCTGTACTTCACTCATTTCGAAATGCTACACAAACAATTTGTCAGGTGACACCCATGCAAAGCTATACTAATTTAACAATGTTATCTGTAAACGTTACATGCCTTTACTGGGAAAAAATGCCATAAAGAGCAATAATACTGTAAATCATGACTATGTATGCCTCCTTCTTTATACTGTTAACATTTTGCACTGGACTGTTTTGCAGATAACAAGCTGCTGTGTTTCCCACAATAAATTAGCAACAAAGACTGTAATTGAACCATGGTTTATTCATTGAATTCAAAAGATATATTTTTACTATTACAGTGACAGATGTCTGATGGCAGTAGGCTGGCTGTCTCTCAACCTCACCCTAACTGCCTTGTGTCTCCGGAATATCTGGGTTGCGCAGTTTGTTTATGACCTCAGACAGCATACGGTTGCAAAGGGCGGCGTACGGATTGAGCAGTACCGCCTGCTGCCGGGCAAACTCGCTGCCCAGCGCCGCGGCGCGCTCAAAGTCCGCCCTGGCCTCCTCGTCCCGGGACACAAGGCGCAGCAACAGGCCCCTCTGCACCAGAGCCTGGCACGCTGACCGCCCGGCGCCCCCACTCAGAGTGATGGCGCGCTCTAAGTCTTCCAACGCTCCTGAGACATGAAGATGGGGTCAGTTAAACAAGTTATGGCCTGCGAGGTCTGTGCTGAGTATAAGTCATTTTGAATTGTGAGACTATCAAATTTTCAACCCCTGATATAAACACTGAGCCACCCTCTTGATTGGGTCTAACATTTACTATACCACATGAATTTTAGAGGTACATATATTTGCACCCCCAAAATGCTCAGATTAGAGTGGCCTGATATGGTAAAACAGATCAAAGCTTCTTTGAAGAATGTGGCAATGGTCAGGTTGGAAAAAATGCAAACACATTGTCCTATCAATGCAAGCATTATAAATGATATTTACATCATTACATATTGACATCTTTTTATCATATCATTACATATTTTCTTTTTTGAAACACCTTTACACTGCATCCCACCAGATGGAAAATTAAACATTCTTACCCACTACACACTGCATTCTTACCCACTACACACTGTTGCATTCTATAAAATTCGCCAGCCTCCAGAGGCAGCGATTGACCAAACATGATCTAGGTAAGAGTCCAGTCAGGAGAGCTGTGTCACTGTGGCAGTCGGGCGTGAAACGTTCACACTGCGCTGTGCAGTACCTGCAGTGTCCCCGTGTAGCCGGCGAGTCTGCGCCCGGTTGTTGTAAGCGGAGGCTCTCTGGGGCAGCACCTCAATGGCCTGACTGAAGCGCTCGAGTGCCGTGTGCACATCACCCGACTCTGCGGCCATTACACCCTGCAGCTCCAGGTCCTTCACCTGCTCCAGGACTTCCGCGTCAAAGCCACTATCTGCAATAAAGCAGACAATATGGCAACATAATCACAGATTGTGGATGGATGACAAATTGAGTAGTTTTTTTTTCCCAAACAGATGTCTTGAAAACATAGCTAGGGTTTAAATATTTATGTTTGCATTTTACAGTGCAAGATTTACCGTCATCTCTCAAGTCCTCCGCTTGATTTAAGCCTGGCACATCTCCGAATGGTGTTGTCGGGCTGAATATTGTTTGAAGAACCGCTCTGTCGTGTTCCGTAGCCATACTAGGAGAGTTAAATGGTCGAAAAACGAGATTGTTTAACTTTTGCTAAATGAAAATTTTGAGTAAGTGCTGTAAATTTTGAGTTGAGCTGTAAGTGAGGGAAAACGATTCCTGCACTGTGTTTTCTAACCCAAATTCATCGAGAATTTTTCAGCCAATCGTAAAGGGGGTGGGGGTACTTAAAGAGGACTTTGAGATCATCTGACAGACCACACATCTGTGTTTGATTTACCCAAAAATGCATACTGGTGAGACAATGTTGTTTTCTGTAAGTCGGACACTTCTAAACTTTTAGCCATTTTTGTATCCGCTTTCATTATTGAGTAAACCACTCAAAACATATATTTGAGAGAAGACTCGAAATAAAGCAGATATTAAAATAATGGACAAGGAAAGAGACATTATGAAACAATGTGCATGATTAATGATGTTAGGCTAATTGAGAGAGGTTGTTTTCTAGGTTTCACTCACGGTTGCACAGCATAACGCATATGTTGCTAAAGTTACATCTTGTGGACAAACATTCTGGTATAGTGACTGGTTGCCAGGCTGCAGCTGTCTTCAGGCAGGACAAGGGAACAGATAACGCTGAATTACTGTCAAACAAGTATTCTAAATATGCACGTGGGAATAATCTAAAACTGGTGGAAATGGGAATATAATACTTATTTTGTATCATCGTGTACATGAAACACTTTGAAGGAGAAAAAGAACAGCTGCGTGAGTGAGTAAACGGAACTACGAAATGTTGCTATTGCCCACCTGTGGCTTTTCCTGGCAGATTGGCAAACATTTTCACCGAGTTTGCAATGAATTGAAAAACCAACTGGCATTTTGGCTTACGCCTCTTATATAAAAAAAAAATCACATTTTTTTTTCATTTTGAGAAGAAATAGCAAGGTGGGTTCGCCCCTAACCAGAAATAATCATCTTGTGTTTCTTTCGTGACTATATTGGTAGGACGTCAGTTAGCAGATTGGTTTCTTTTTGGCTTTTGCTAATGTAAACTGTGATGAACAGCCTGAATCCGAAAAATATAGAGCTAAAATTATCACTCATAGCAGTGGAATAGCATTCGTGAAAATACACTTTAGGGGGTTCTTGAAAAGCAGTAAGCATGAGCACAATGCGTAGACTGCAAGACCCCAGGGGACGGAACTAGCGGCGCCAGGCCCGTCCCCTGTAATAAATCAGAATAACATAAGGAATCCACACGCACAAGCACACGTATCCAGGGAAGCGTTGTTATAGACGTAGTTATAAGATAGCAACCCCCCCCCCCCCCCCCCCAAAAAAAAAAAAAAAAATTTGATATTTTTCTATTATTTACATCACTAACATTAGTACTGTAATGATTTTTTCCCCAAATAAACGGAATTAGAAACGGTAAACAGAATACCGATTTCTCAGGACTTCAATTGGACAGTGACGTCACAGTAATTTCAGAAATCCCCAGTCTGGTCGTGCATCCAAAGCAAGAGCATTATCAGGTAAAAGCAACAATGCCAATAAAATAAAATAAAATCAATAATGCAGCAATGCATATGCATATAGACTACCAAGTCTGCCTCTTGCAGAAAACTTTCTGTACATACTTCACTGAGCATAATGCTAACAGAGGTTTGTTTGTTTTTTTTTAATTGACATTTGACTAGTAGCGACTGTTGTTTAAGTAGTGTGTTCTTTTTACTCACTGTAGACAGGACATTTTACATGTCATAGTGCTCCGCAGAAAGTCTCTTTCATGAGCACTGCATGCACAAATGTGCCATTGTGCTGCACTGATGTCCATACAGTAACATCCATCATGTTCATGTATTTTAAGGACAGTCCTGAGAAGCCTATGAGGAGAGGTCACATGGCAAAAACAAGGCAATCAGAGTAAGCCAATTTTTGTGTGTGTTCACCTGTCATTATTGTACGTATTTACATTTCCTTAATTTAACAAATGCTGCTATCCAGAGCAACTTCCAAAGTGCAAGCACAGTGGCCCTGTCATAAGCTGGAGAAACAGGACACTACCAATCACATGAATACTTTCTGATAGGTACCACCAACTTTCTTTTTTAAAGTAAAGTACAAAAATCAAGACCTGTTAGGTCTTGTTCTCCAGCTGACGGCTCTTTCGCATGCTCTGTGTGTGTTGCCTTCTGTCGGCAGCATTGCAGGTGAGAGCTGCAGTTTGCAGCTGGCTCAGTGCGTTGTAGATGACTTGCTGCAGGAGCTGGTGTGTGAGGTTGCTGATGCAGTCTTTAGGACCGCCATGAGGGACTTTGTGGACGCCTACCTGGCCGAGGTAGCTGTTCGGCAGTGCGCAGCAGATGTCCTATCAGAGGTGGTCCAGCTCCTCCTGCCTAGAGTGGTAAGTTTACAAGCCGCGGGCAGTGGTTTTTGTCTGTTTCTTTGCAAGGTCCTTACACATACACCACTTAAGACTCCACCAGAAGGCTGATGGATGTCCTCCTGATTGGTGAACTTGTGGAACTTGCAGCTAATTGGTGACAGAGAGGTTTGTGGAGGAGGAGTAGCTGGTGGCTGCTGAACAACAGATGAGCATCTGTAAGAAAGGATCATGTCCTAGTTGCTTTCAGAGAGAATGTAACATTTTGGATCTTCCATTAAGGCAGGTAGTGATGCTTGTGTTGAAGTCCCAGCTTGAAGTAGTGGGAGGCTCTACCCCACCTGGATCCCACTGTAAGGGGAAATGCAGATATGATTCCTGAGATGATGGTAGTGATGGTGTGCTGAAGGTGGAGGAGGCACAGAGCGAGATGGCGCTGGATGATGTCATCGAATCAGAGCTGCTCCCAGAGGTCATTGCTGAAGAAGCCAGGACAGTGGCCTTGTCGGAGTTGGCCGAGAATGACTCCCAGGTCACTTTAAAGCAGCTGACCCAGGTACATACTCACCTGTGAACCACTTGAGTAGCAGTATACCCATTGCATTGTATCTACTGCTTACTACTAGCATGTAAAAGCAGAGTATATGTGAGCCAGTTACCCTCTTCACTGTAAAGTGGTTGAAATGAGAGATTTTTGAAAGTTGTAATATAAATGCATTCAATTATTAATAATAGCAGTAGTTTTGCCTTCTTCCAGTGTCATTTCTACCCTACACATTTATGTGTGTATGAAATACCAATGTTAGGTATGGAGGTTAAACTTTGCTGCTTTTTCCCTGCTGCAGGTTATGCACTATGCCAACAACAGGCTGATGGACATGTTCCTGATGGGTCACCTTGTGGAACTGGTAGCCAGTCAGGGACGTTGTTTCGCAGAGATGGATCAGTCAGGAAGGTTATTGGACGGTGCGTGTCACTCAGTGAGGAGTCCCCCCCTATGTCCTCTTTTGTAATAGCCCTGCAGCGTCCTATATTTCGTCTGGCAACAGAGTGACAAATATTCAAGATTTCGACTTAGAGTACAGTACGCCTAATGTCTATACTACAGCCCTGGACTATGTCTTTAAAATGTATTGTCTTAAAATGTCTTTTAAAAAAAAAAAAAAAAAAAATTTACTCAGTTGATCATAAAAAAACAGTTTAAGTTTACCCTTCAGGAAGTCCAGTGAAAGGATGCATAATTGTTCCTCACTTTGTCCCTGCCCTGTTTACATGGAAGGCTGGATGCTGGATGTCCTGTCCCTTCAGCTCTTCAATGAACTGCGGCTCAGAAACATTACAATGGAAAATGTTCCACTCAGAAACTACCACCAATGTGTTTTCACTGATATAGTAAGTACGGCAAAAGGAATGTGGAAAAAAAAAATCATGTAAAACATGAATTGCAGTTATACTAAGAAAGTGTCTGTGTCATTCCTCAGATGAGAAGCAGCAGATGCTGGAACAGCTTAAACCATTTAATTTTTTATTCATTGTGCAAATCAGATTAGGATGTCTTAGTATTGTCACAGCATTCATGATCAATTTGATTATAATTTGAAAGCAGCTGAATGTTTTCCATAGAACTGGCACCTTTTGCAAAAATGGGATCACCAGAGATTTCTGGCAGCAGTTTAGAGACTTGCAACATGTACTTAGGTGAAAATGATGAAAATGTATAAAATCAATTAATTTTTACACTTTTTCACCCCATTTACACACAAACTGTTTTTCACGGTACATGGTATGCTACACTGCCGGTGGGCGGCAGTGTAGCATAGTGGTTAAGGAGCAGGACTCGTAACCGAAAGGTTGCCGGTTCGATCCCCGCTGGGACACTGCTGCTGTACCCTTGGGCAAGGTACTTAACCCACAATTGTCTCAGTAAATATCCAGCTGTATAAATGGATAACATTGTAAAGAACTGTAACCTATGTAAGTCGCTTTGGATAAAAGCGTCTGCCAAATGAATAAATGTAAATGTAAATGTAAAATGTCTTAAAGTGGTCCAGGGACCAGACACCAAACCAGGAGATAGACGCATCCACCTGATTCTTCCTCAGTGATTCACAGGTGTGCGAACAATTCACAGGGTTCCGGCAGTGCAGTGATGGAACCCAAGCCAACCTACCCACCCCTGTCCCTGGCAGATGAAAGCCAATATGTTCCACTGTGAGCTCTCATTCACCATTGGCTGATGACTGCTTTGGACCCTCAGACACTAAGCTCGACCTCCAATAGGGACAAGCATCTTTACCGCCCAAGTCACTTGTCAATCTATAATATTAATTCTTAGCTTGGTGAGACGCTCTAAAACAAACAAACAAATAAAAACAATTGCGCTTCATCACAGTGTGTACAGTGTCATGATACAAACTTTGAACCTCAATTTGTGTCCTTATCAGAGAAGTGACAGAGAAGGTACAGGCTACAATCTTCTGCCAGGCCTATGTCTGTGTTTTTCTCACCTGACCTGATCTCCCCAGGTGCTGGACGTGATCCTGTCTGAGCTGATGGAGTCATTGGACGAGGATATGGAGCATCGATTGGAGTATGAAAGGCAAATGGAGGAGAGATAAATGCTTTTGCTGGATGGGAATTTTGGTAATAATGTATGGGGTCTGCACTGCGAGCACATTTGTAAGAGCTACATGAAATGACGTAATAGCCCATCTGTGTTAATGCACACTCTCATTTTTACTTTATGTTGTTGCACTTACAACTCATATCAACCATACCTCTTCTCTTAAATTTGGCGTAGCAGTTTATTATGAAGTCTGAAGTAAATTTTGAAGCAGTTTTGACACAAATAGCATTGTAAAATAACTGCTCTCTGAAAATATGAAAAGCATTAATATTAATTTGATGTTGAAGTACTAAATATTTGGGTCTCTTTTCTCTGTCATGACACTTTTGCAATATGTAATCTCATGATTTTGAAGTGCCAGTTGAAAGCCCTGTCCTCTTAACCCCTAGTCCCTTAGGAACAGAAACAGGTCACCACCTCCTACAATGAATGGCAGCCTACAATTTTGTAATTGTATCAGACATTGTGTACAGCATGATTTGTTTAATAATTCTTAACCATTCCTGGATTTTTGTTGTATAATTATGTACTGTCACTTGCCCATGATGAGGCCATCTACTTACTTTGTAATTATAAATCAGTAAAAAATAAAAACTACAAAACACTGTTAATAAAAATGCATTTATGTTATTATATATTGTATGTATTGAAATACGAAAGATGTATGAATAGCTAGAGGGAAAATGGCCAAAAATTAATGTCTTCATATTTTGTAGGCTTCATCTTTCTATCTCAAAATTCATGTCATTGTCTGTTTAATTTAAGTTAACTTGTGCCCTCATGGGGTAAGATTTGGAATGTAACTGGGCCAAGAAGGCTTGAATTTCATGCTGTTGGATTTGTTTGGATTAACATGAATTCCTGTTGCTTCGTTACACTGACCTCCAGTGCTTAACACAGGTGACACAGCCAGGGCAGCCTTTTGGGTATGAAGTGAGCATAACCTTCACTTGCTGAAGTACATTTGAAAAAGCATGGAAATTAAATGCAAATAAATATTGAGTTTACTTTAAAATGTGTTCTGATGTCTATCAAAAGACTGGGTGCCAGTCACCCTCATCAAACAGAAATTAAACAAGAAGAAAAAAAAGCAAAGCTTTTGTGCCTCAGTCTGACCGGCTGGAGGGACTGTCTTTAGTGACAGTAACTAACAATAATTAGGGCCTGATTAACCGTCAGTCTGTCGTGCATGCATTTTGTGTTGGATGTGTCAGAAGAACTTTGGGTCAATGACAGATAATGGAAAGCTTTGCACCTGCTTACCCCCATTAGCAACAGCAACTAAAAAAATTAATGAGGACTGTTGACTGTTGAAGTACATAAATGATTGCACGCACTGTGAACATTTTTGACTTTTTTGTCCTTTTTAGTTACCGTTCTTCATTGATGGATATATGGATATGGATATCGTCATTGATATAGACATACAGAATTCAATATAGTGTTCTGCAAAAAAGGTCAGTGGTAGTGGCAGGACTTTACTGATATTTGATAAATCTATAAGCCTTACCGAAACTGAAGAAATCCATTGCTTAGGTCCCTCAGTGTTACCACAGAAAGGCAGTGCTTAAGTAATTCTCATATGACAGATCTGAGAAGATCTCAGTGACAGTTATACTTGTGCTGTAAAAAGAGGTTACTGTGGAAAAAGTGTGCTGTTTTAAGCATAAAGACTGAGAAGATCCAGAGCTCTGTACAACTTCACCATTGACCCCACTGTGAATTTGTCAACCTGCCCCAACCAGTCTTTTGAAAATAATTTCATTCTCAAGGTCATCAAGGTCAGGTAATTTTTTTGCACCAAACAACAGTTACACTCTTATCTGCTTTGAAAAGAAAACTAACCAAACCTCAATACTATAACAATAACATATACTATAACATAATACTGAATAAATTTCTGCACAATAAACAAATTTAAGTTTACACATTATATGACTGTGCCCTCAAGTTCACATTAGCACTATGGCAACCAACCGCCACCTCACCTACAATGAAACAGATCAAGTATCTTCTGTGCTACACAATGGGCCAAAATAGTCTCCCATGAAAAGCCTGATGAGGATTAAAGGAGAGCTCCTCAACAAGATTTTTGATTTAAACAAACAGCAGTGCTGAATCATTTGCTTCCCAAAACACTTATAGAAATGAACATTTTAAGATAATTTATTCATCTAGTTTCTGTGGTTATGATCATGCTGTCTTGTTAGTTTCATTCCATAAGTTTTATTTTGACACCATGTAGTCTAGTCAATTCAGCCTAGTCTCTCTGTCGGTTTTCCTTGCCAGCCACCACTGGTTCACGTAGTTAATAAGATGTTGTGTCATTTGACTCAGTGACACTGGGGGACAGAAATGATACTATATTCCAGACTTCGTGACCTGACAGATAAAAATGAAAATGCAAAATGTAAAAACGAAATGACATCTCTCATATCACTCAGAAAGAGCACTAAAGCATTAATGGTCAGCACATACAGAAGGGATACATGTGTTTGTAGGCGCTTGTGGGTTTCTGCTGTCTGCACAGTTACACCCCAGAAATGGACTGCTCTCTCTCTCTCTCTCTCTCTCTCTCTCTCTTTTGGTGTGAGTTATAACAGGCCCATTGTTCCAAAGCCTATTGCTCCTTTTCAATACCCAATCACACACACATACCCACATCACCCAGGGAGTGTAAGAATGGGGGGATCCATAGCAACCGGTGCAAACTTAAGCACCACAGCTTCTTGTCCAACCTATCTGCTACAGAGGGAAGATTCCTCACTGCTGCAGTCCTTAAAAAAAGCCTACAATTACCGTGGTTACAGACAGTTTGGATTTTCGCCTCATGAAGGAAGCCTTGATATCAGAGATGAGCCAGGAGGAAAAGGACTTTCCTAAGTTTAACTGCATCTGTGAGCTCTGCAACTGCGGGTGAGAATAACTTATTGAAATCAGTGACATTGGGTCAAAGATCACTATGTAGTATCCTTAACTCAGATATCTACTTCTCTTACTAAAATATCCGGTAGAAAATACATTATATTACATTTACATTTTGTCATTTACCAGATGCCCTTATTCAGAGCAACTTCCAATGTACAAATACAAAGTGCATGTAAAAAAACAGCATGCAATGTTTTCTTAAATGCAAAAAATAAGCATATATAAATGTTAAATGTACAAAAAAGAAACGCAAACAGAAGAAATGCAAATGACTACAGCACAGTGAAATGTACTTTTTTGAAGAACTCCCAATATACGGTTATTCTGAGAATATTTAACGGTTAACTTATGTTAGTTATTGCAGAACAGAAAAAAGAAGACACTAGACACAGGATATTCCAGCAAAAGGGATATTTGTCCTTCTGTGTTGGGATGTAAGCACTTTTACTTGCAGTAATCATGCCCTGTTTCCCAAAAGGCGACACAAACAGCACAAGGGTTGCAATAAGAGGAAAGTGGAAGTGAAGATCGGCTGGGGGTCTGACCACTGCCAGCTCAGTCACTACAGAGCCACCTTCACATGGCCCCAGAGTAAGACGAGCCCTACAGATGCACACACCCAACATTGCTGATAAAAACCTGTCTGGTTTCACGATATTTCAGAAATGGACTGTGACTGATACAGTATATAGGGTGTGATCTAAATAATTCTGAGGAAATAATAAAACAAACAAAGAAAAAAAATGCCATTCACTCTTGCACAGAAACAATAGGACTTTAAATACAAGATTGACAAATAGGAATTCTCAGAAACAAATTATGGCTTATGAGTCATCATGTGGAACAGCACTGTTCCGAAAGTTGGCCACTATCAGAGGCATTAGTACCTCTGCTACTATTGCTCTGGTAACTCTGGTAATGCTCTGCTGTACAAAGAGAGGAAATCGTGGAGTACTAAGAGGCCCCAGCGCTCATCAGGCCAGCCTGTCCTGCCTCAAGTTCACCAATTGGGCGGCCAGTACCTCACCTCTCCTCAACCTGGGCCAATGGCAGAATCTGCTCGCAAGGTGAGTGCTGCCAATCATAGACTTCTCGCTAATATAGGTGTGGTCTTGAAAATTTAGCTGTTGACTGCAGGCTTTTGACATGCTTTCCACTCTTCTATGTCCCAGCAGCCTATGCAGACCAGTTCTCATCAGAATTTGGCCACCCCTCCTAAACAGTCAGAGGCATCTCCGTCTTTCACCAGACGGCCTACCTTGGATGCACACAGACATAACACCGCCAAGAGTTGTGAAAGTTTCCAGCGCCACAAGGGCGCGCCATACTCACACTCATTCCCCAGGCTGGGGGAGCTGCCTGCCGTCATAGGTGAGTCTTTTAGTATTTTAAGTGATTAATCCATTGGATACACACCTCTCCTTTCCTACAAGTACTGTCCTCATGTTCCCCATTGTTGTTGTTCAGTGAAATTGCTTCAATATGAATGTACTTGCAAGCTAACTAATAAAACTGTTGACACAAAGAACTTTAGTCTGGACCTCGGTTGAAGGAGAGAGAAAAGACTGTTTATTGATGATCCTCGTTTGATACAGCAAGGTCTCCGCAGGTGATAGTCAGCTCAGCAGAGTTTCAGATGTTACACTCACATAGTCTTGCGATCACAGTCTCACACCTTACACACTCCTCAACCCTCTCGTGGTCCCGTTCCTACCCTGTCTCCTCTCGAGGGCAACCCAACAGCAACCTAAATAATTATAACTGTTTACGTAAGCCTTGTAGGATATTTGATTTTGCTTGACCTTGCCTGGAGTCTGGCGCCTAACTGGACAAACATTGGATTGATAGTGAGAACACACTGACCCGACTCCTCTCTGTCACAAACAATGACAGGGGAGGCAGACGTGGGAGAGTAGCTTGTGGGGTTCAACAGAATGGTACGCACCTATATCACCCAGGACAGGCCTAAAATATGAGTAGCTTCAAAGGTATGAGGTATTACGGTTGTGAACTCTCTCAGCTCTCTTAAGTGGTTAAATATGAAGTGATTGAACTGATAACAACTACGTGAGTGTATGAAATCACGGGCCTCTTCAGCAAGTAGGCCTGCACCACATACATACGATCACAGTGTGCATGTGCGCATGATTAGTTCAATATAGCAGCATCACATTAGTAACCTGGATTGTGTCACATAACCTGATTATCTGATCACCCTAAAAGCTACATAAACACAATTACCACTATACTGCAATCACTAAATAATCACCATTATTCTTCACCATTTATATTCAGTAAGAGTTGCTCTGTTACATCAAGCAAAAGACGAAAAACAAATGCGTGCAAAGCAATTAAAATCTAAAAGTGAATCTTGTAAAACATATTGATGGTTTTTCTTCTTTGAAATGTACAAGAGCTAGCAAAATCCTATCCCTCATAGCTGCCCTCACTGTAAAAACAAGCAATCAGTCTGGCTGCGCTATCACATGACCTCAGTGCTCCACCCTCTCACACAGGCTCTCTGCTCTACCCAGACCAGAGGGAGAAGATGGAGACAACGACAAACCGCGAGTTTGCCCTGAAAACAGGATGCAAGCCCGAGCGGGCACAGGTGGTCCAGTGTAACCTGACACTTGAAGGTTAGACGAGAGACTTGCAGCGATTAGTCCTCTTATTCAATCTCTGGCCACTGCTAATGCCATTTTAACTGCACTTCCACTGCAGGAGAAAGGGACTTGGTGACAACCCACCGCGAGCAGTTCAAACCATATCTCATAGAGGGAGCCCCTGTGATGAGGAGGCAAAGGGAGCCAATGAGAGAGGGAGCCTCTAAACAGGAGCCAATGGAATCACTCACCAGATACAAGTATGACTTTCCACCACAGCAGCACGCACCAGAAAGAAGAAACCCAGCCCGGCCCCACCCTGACAATCTCACCGTCAATCCAGCACTGAGGCAAGAGCTCTGCAATGTCTGCACTAACCAGGATAACATGCTGACATGGACAGGTTACATTGTACTGACAGTTTTACTTTAGGACAGCTGCAAATGCTAACACACATCAATATAGTGGAGTGTTCTCTCTAGTTGAAAAATAGTTTATGTATTGAATATTAAGTGACTCTCTAATCTTTAGGGACCAGCACTGACTCATATATATATAATAAATAAAATAAAATATTTATTCAGTTAAGACATGAAAAACAATTAACATCAAAGGCAAATTGAGGGTTTAGGTTTCAGAATTACAACACAACTGGGCACTAGAATATATTGGACACAAATGCGTGATTAATTGTAGGACAGCCAGTCACAACCAATGAGGGAAGTGGTGGCTGTTGAAGGCAGATGCGTGTGTTTGCGTCTTTGGAAGTAATTATGTTAAAATCTAATAACTAAAATCTGACTCCGTTTCACATTAACCCATGTCTTAGTTCCCCAAGTGCCAGTTCTAATTAGCAACCCAGGAATTCTCAGTTCGCTTTGGCTTGTAGGTGATCAGGCTACATAGTCCACGACATAGGATACTGTACCAGCACATTTAATATAACTCACTGCTGTTTTATATTCTAAATCATAGAATATATATTGGGTGGCTCATCTAGGGACTGCAGACTCGTCAGAATAGTGCAACACTTAAGACTGATCAAGCGTAAGTATCAATGGGTTTCAAGCGGTATGGCAAGAATTTACAGAAAAACCTCAAATCCTGCTATGTGCGTCATTAAAAATGGTCAAATGAGAAATCACAAACAGAGGTTAAGACTAATACTTTTATTAATCAAAATTATCCCATTCAGTTGAAATTGAAGTGGGGATACATTCCTCAGCCAGGTGGCTGCTGTTTTTGGCCTGAGAAAGTTTACGTTTGCGTGCCACAGTCCATACTTTGCCAGGCCTGGCTGTTAGGATGGCTTGAGGATGTTTATTTGAACAACAGGCTCTGGTTTTGCATGTCATCCCATTCCTCATTCCATAATGAATATACTTACCCCATTCCATAATGAATATACTTACCTATATGTTTGGTACTGAATAATAATAATAATAATAATAATAATAATAATAATGATAATAATAATAATAATAATAATAACGATAATAATAATAATGGTGATTATTTAGTGATCATTTATTGTAGCTGGTAAGCAGTAATGGTTAGTCTGGTATAATCAGTATACACAGTATAATATGACTGTGTTTATGTAGTTTGTAGGGTGATCACATAATCAGGTTATGTGACGCACAATCCAATGTGATGCTGCTATTGAACGAATCACGTGCACATGTATTCTGTGTGCATGTGCTGCAGGCCCTCCAACGGAGAGGCCCCTGATTTCCACGAAGTTGTTCTTAGATCAATCACGATATGTATGATTACAGACAGGGCCTGTTTTGATATGTTAGTGCTGTACCTCCTATCCCAGGCCCAGGCCTACTCTTTGTATATTCTAAGGCTTGGGCTCCCAGGCTTGGTACCACTCTTTCGTGTGACCTATGGTCTTCTACCTCATAGCTAAAGTTCTGAGCCCGCTCTTGATGATGTGCCTTGGACAATGTGATGGCATGTTGCTTTGTACCCCTCGACCGACTCTCTCCACTCTGCCTCCCCTGTCAAGGTCTGTGGCAGAGTGGAGCCGGGTCAATGTGTTCTCACTATCAATACAAGGGTGCCTTTTGAAGCAGTGTTTTTCCAATTAGGCGCCACTGCCCAGGCCATGACAAGGTTGAGCAAACCTAAACATCTTACCAGGCTTGTGTAAGCACTTCTAACTATTTAGGTTGCTGCAGAGTTGCCCCCTGGGAGCAGACACCAGATAGCAGAAAGCAGAGAAAGACGAGGCCGTGAGAGGTTGAGGAGTGTGTAAGGTGTAAGATTGTAAGCACGAGACTTTGTGCGTGTAACATCTGAAACTCTGCTGAGCCGACCATTGCCAGTGAAACCTTTCTGTCTTGAAGATCATCAATAAACATTTTTACCTCTCCTTCAACCACGGTACAGACTTAAGTTCTTTGTGGAACAGTATTATTAGTTAGCTTGCAATTTCACCGAAATCCAACAGTACCCATTCCGAGAACAGACATGATACTCTTTACATTTACATTTACATTTATTTATCTCTTCTTCATTATGAGATGACATCATTGCAACATTTGGTGCTTTGGTGTCCTTCAGGAGTGAGTTCAGGACAGTCCAAATGGACACTTATCCTGGCTGGGACCCCTCTGAACACCGCAGACCAGCTCCTGCCAAGCTCAGAGAGGAGCTTTCTGTCAGAGACAGTGATGCACATTTCCAAGGTGACAGTGTTACTCAGGTAATTTTAAAGGGCTTATTCTACAGATCTATTCGGTTTAAGTCTAGTAACAGGTGGAGTGTCTCTTTACCACTGGTGGGCTGCTCAGTTTAATTATAAGTTAAACTGTATGGAATTGACTTATTAACTGCCTAGATCACTAAGCTTTTCTTCTTGCAGTACCCAGTATGAACTGTAGTAGGAGTGGGGTACTTATGAGAGCCGCAAATTCTTTTTCTCTATCCTGTGCATGTTGTAAGACACAGTGCTTATGGGAGCTGTAGTCTTTTCTTTTGTAATATCCCGAGTGAGTTGTAAGAGATGGTGCCTATGGGAGCTGTGGTCTTTTTGCTACTAATATCTTGCAGGAGTTGTGTAAGAGATGGCACTTACGGGTGCTCTAGTCTTTTCTCTTACCCTGTGTTGCGGGTGCAGCTGGCCTTCCAGCCTCTTCCCCTCTCCAGCCCACGGCATAAGCCTAAGCCTTTCACAGCCATGCTAAAGCCCCTGCAGGGATGCTTCGATGACCGGACAGCCAACAAGGAGTTCTTCAAAGACTGGGGGGTCCGCCGACGGATGCGCTATGGCGATCCCTATGATGGGGCCTACGTAAGGCCTATGGTAAGAGAATGCTCTATTATGTACCTGACACCAGCCAGTTACAGACCAGGGATCAGCTCTGTATTACTAATCTAACAGGTTTTATGTCTCAATTTCAAACTCCTGAACTCCTTAACTGAATCCAACTGATCGTCTTAGCTATCTCTCCAGAGATATCTCTTCCTATACTTATTGTAGACTACCTTATACAGGGTGGCTTGGACAACATTCATTTATTTGTAGCTCAGTGTTTATTGAAGCAGTTCAGGCAAAGTATCCTGTCAAAGAAAACTTACGGGTTTTGGGCTGGCATCCTTCTTCTAATAAATCTATAAATAACTCTGAGCAATGTTTGGATTCCAAGGGACAGTTTGAGAGTGAGACAACAAACTCTCGGACGTTCTATGAAAAAAGGGCGGAGAGGGTGAAGAACTATAAACCCCAGCATAAGCTGGAGCAGGATCAGGGGGAGCAGGAGTTTGCCACAGAGCAGCGAGAGGCCTACAGGTAAGTGTGAACACCAATATGCACAAAACCTCACCATTATCAGGCTTCTTAAATCTTGGATTGTATATCCCAGGCAGGTACAAATCTTATTTGGCTTTCATTAAAATTCTAATAATGCCCCTGAGACATTTCGCTAGAATACATAAACCACTGACGAAACTTTAATTGCTTGTATATGCTTAATAATTTGTACCAATGTCAATACGCATTCATAGTTCTTTTCCTATGCTCTCCCCAGGCCACTCAGCCTCCCAGTGTGTCAGCTGCACATGTACCTTGCACAGAATCTACCGGCCAAGCAGGGACATCTGGTGCCCTCTGCTATGCAGACCTGAAAACTGCAAGCAAAAACCACGCTTTTTCACATGCTTTCTCAGTGTTAAATGACAGTTAATTTGTGCATCTCACAGCCCTTTCATTGAAGCTCCAAGCATACACAAGCAGCAGAAAGTTACTAGATCAAAAATGATCAGGAATGACTTTCTAGGTAATATATTAAACATCAGTTTATCCCAAGACCTTTGGTCAATCTTTTCAATAAGCAACAATACAAAATAACAGGACCGGAATATGAACAGACCCAAGACCTGAGACAGCATTACTACCACAACCACAGAGGTTGCCTAATGCTACAAATACAGTACTGTATGTAGCTCACAATATAACAAATTCCAGAGCATGGCATTCTGGCTTCTGGTGCAGGCACTTAAAAACTGTCCCAAGCTTCTGCTAACCACACCAGCTACAAGCAGCTGAAGTACACACAGTGGAGATTGAAAAACAGAATATGCACGTCTTGATATTAGTAGCAAATGTTACACCATATTCACAGTCTTATCCAGTGTTGAATCAGACATGTGCTGCCTGCCTAATTTGTTCTCGCTTGTGTTTTTTTTTTTTTGTCTCTCAACACTGTGCACTGTAAAGCGCCCTATGAGCTTTATTAAAGTGAGAACCATAGCAAATAAAAGCTGGCTGCCTGAGTGATTTCCACATCAGGAAGGCTTAAACAATTCACTGCTCATCACTTCAGCAAATCCGTGCACTATAAAAATCAGTGATTCTGAACATAACTGTGCTTAGCGTGACACCTTTGAACATAGCAGATACATGCCTGGACCTCCGCATGTGTGTCTACTATAAGACCTTTTAGGTGATGTAAAGATGAATGGATAAGTATAGAACCTGCTAAGAAATGACATCCTTGAACAAGTAACATCTTTAAGGGCCATCCTATGGGTACAAATCACATACTTTTTATGCAATATCTACAGTATTCATGCAGTGCACTCTGATGGATAAAGCAGTGTCTACTCTACTCTCTACATTTTCAGTGTCTACTGAAAATGTAAGAACTGCAGGACTGTAAACCAAGCACTTATACAAGGCATTTACTACACTTTGAAAAAAACCAAAATAAACATCTGACTTTTACAAACATTTATACAGTGTTTGAGGAAAACAGTAGAGATTATGGTCAGACAAGTCATCTGGTCAGCTTGTGGTATCCATTTTTGGACAAAAACCGAAAACCATCCCTTGGTCTGCTGATTCCCATTTGACAAAAATAAAATACGTGTGTGACACCGAGGGGAAAAAAAGAGAAACATTTAAAATATTAAGAGTACCGACAACAGGGTACAAAGTATTTCTATTAAAGGTTGCTCTTCGTGACATGATTTCATATAAAACTACAAACAAACCTGAAAAAAAAAATAACCCTGCATCTTTGATGTCTGCTAGTTTCTGTCCATAAACAAATGTCCTAGGATTAACATGCCAAAGAAACCAGGTAAATGATGGCATCTCTGAGTCCATGGAAACTCAGTTTAAATGCCCTGTAAAATCAGAGCACTGTCCTGGGCTGCTAATGCTCCCTACTAGTCTCAGGTGTACTGTAGTGGACATGGCTGATTGAGCCTGCTGTGGTCAAGTTCAGTCTGGTCCATGTGTGTCTACATGTCCTCCACGCTCCACTTGTAAGCCACCTCCTGCACTGCCTTCTTATCTGCCATCCGGTTATACCGCCGCTGCTCAAAACCATTGGACCTGTGAAGCAAACAAGGTCACAACTGGTTTATTTCCCCCATTCACAGCACAACATCAGCCTCTTTGAAATTCATAAAAATACAATACAAAGGTGTACCTGTCCACTCCATCCCAGCGGTACCCAGGCATGATGTTAAATCTGTTTGGGGGTGGTGGTGGTCCCATGTAACGAGGTCGCTCTAAACAATGAGAAAAAAACAAAAACAAATGAAGAATACTATTGTGTTATTAGCAGGGGTATAAGCCTCATCATGACAGTGAATGGACACGATACATGGACTACGACAGGACACGGTGTCTACGATGGTATCCGCTTCACTGACAATCACTCAAAACTACGATGCACTGTGATTTAGGACTAGCTGAGCATCAACATTCGAAGTGTGAAACCTCGCCCTCCTAAACAATGAATAGCTTATTATGTGCAGAATGGTCAACTATGCAGATATTGGAAACAAAATTCTATGTGAATAATTTTCATCATCATGAAATAAATATTTACAGAAAAAATCAAAGTAGGACAAAAGAAACACAAAACTGATCTGAATCAATATCACACTAAATGTAAATTGAAGTCAAAATCAGAATCTACATATCCACTGAGAAGCATCCTAAGACCCAATTTATTGGATCTCAAAGAATTGCCATCGCACTTATGACTGCGGCATTTCACCTCCACCATAAAACTAATATTCTAGACTTGAGAAAAAAGTCTGCTAAGACGACAGCATGTACAGAGCCCTGATTCAATCTAACCACAATGTGCTTCATCCTTAGCTGTGACAGTTATTGCAAATATTAGTTTCTTACATAGCACCATGCTGTCGACTGCTGATGACAAATACTGTGTGACGAAGGCAGAAAGAAACACAGCTTTGAATGCGTCACACGACATTAATGGCTGAGCCTGCTGCGGGTGAGATTGGCTGGGGCCGGCTGACCTTTGACCCCTTTGCGTTGCGAGTCCTTCTCCTTCTTCTTGCGCAGCAGGGCCGCCATGGGGTCGCCCTCCCTCTCCTGCTCCCTCAGCAGCCGGTCCAGGTCCTCGTCGTCGATGTGTCGCGCCAGGGGCTTCTGTGCCTCCCGCAGGGCATCCTCCAGGTTCTGCTGCTGCATCTGGCCCTGCGCCAACCTGCGAGTGACGACAACTTAACCTCCGTGCCAGGCTGCATCAGCGCAAACTCTGCACTTCCTCAAGCGACCGCAGCAGCCACTGCACGGTTAACCTGTAAACCAAGCGAGGACACACCTGGGAGGACAGGACTGGCTGGATGTAGAATTTAAGTATTATTTTACCTTAAAAGAGGGAAACTGTCTTTTAGGTTAAAACACTGAATCAATTCACTGTTAATTGTCCAACCTAAATTTAAAGGATTACATCTGACTCGTTATCAAACATCACTCACGTGTGTCATCCTGGATCTTTTTATTAACGGTTTTAAAAGGAGGACAGGAAGTGCTCACCCCTTCCCCCACTGGGCGTATTTTTCCTCTTTCTCTGCCTTCTCCCCAGCCTTCCTGCGCTGCTCCTCCCGCTCCAGCTCAATGTCCCGCCTCTTCCCTGACTTGTCTCTGAACACCGTCTGAGCGTTGCGGGACTCCTCTGGAAGCAAACACGACAAGCTCCCCACATGAGAACATTAACGCAATTCACGTTTAATTGCTCTGCTGTGAGCCCACCTACAGACATTGTGCACTTGTTTGGAAATGGAGCTCCACCCTAGGGATAGTTCTGGACAGATTAAAAAATATAAATGACACAACCTTCCAGGGGCTGGTTGTTCCTCTCTCGCCTGCGGATCTCTTCCTGCTCCTTCCTCAAGATGTCTAGAGAAACCAGGCCTGCAGATCCTCCTGACAGCATCCGCGGAGCCTGGGGACACAGTCACTGATTTCTCTACCACACCTCTGCTTTGGTCCAATGCAACCAACACCTGCCAGCAACACGGCCATAATGTCCCTCCTCTCATCTATGCTCAGGATTTTTAGCTACTAATACATTGAATAGCTTTGTTTTAATACATGCTTAACCAATGTGTTGAGACAAACTAAAACTTAGTTGCCTGGGACATGCTCACTGTTTGGGTATCAGGGGAACGTCGAGAGACCCTCCGGGGAGGAGAGAGGTCGGCGTCGGAGGCCCGGTCTTCCTGTGGCCGCTTCCTGGGAGGCGAGAGGTCAGAATCTGAGCCCCTGCTCTTCCCCTGTGACCGCTTCCTTGGGGGAGAGAGGTCAGAGCCCGGAGATCGGCGAGAAGGATGCCTCGGAGGAGACAGGTCTGCATCCGAGTCGTTTTGCCACCTGCTTGACCCCATTGCCTTGGATTTCCTTCTAGAAGGGGAAGAGTCTAAATAAGAAAAACAATATTTAAAATCTTCCCAAAATAATGATACATATATGAATCTCACATCTTAATTGCTATAAACATGCATCCTCTGAAAAAAAATTCTGTATATGAGAACAATTTTTTTAAAATTTCAAATCAAAGCTAGGCATTAAGAGTCTAACACCTCTGCTTCCATGTTTTGGCACCCTGGAGCTATGGTGGCTCTTTCGTGGAGGGGACGGTGAAGAGGAATCATGTCGCCCTTTTTTTGGTTGTGCCTTTTGTCTTTGGGGGGACAGGTCAGGTGAATCAAGCTGCCTTGTTCTCACAGGTGAAAGGTCGGGTGAATCGTGGCGCTGTTTTCTTGGTGGGGAGAAGTCTGGCGAGTCGTGGCGAATCTTCCTCTTCGGTGAAATGTCAGGAGAATCGTGCCTTTCTCGCCTTGATGACTGGTCTGCCTGCTGTCGAGAATCACTTCCTGAGCTGGGCAACAACAGACATACATTAGGTACCTGCTGTATTCACGAAGAATAAATTCAACAACTGAACGCCCCATAAGAATGACAAATGAATATTAGGCATTTGTGCTTGTCCAGGGTATCAGTACATCTAGCATTTAAATAACAATATGAACTGTTGAAGACTTTATCCACAAATCCTCTATATCCAAAAACATGCTGACCTAACCATTACATGCTTCTCTTCACATTTTGCATTGTGTGGACAAAGACCAGACAAATGGAAAGTCAATGTCCTACTGTATGCAAGGCCTTAGACTCACATTTACACTCCCGTGCAGTACTTATGCCGAAATTATAATAAAGAAATAACTAAAATACAAAAATGTCTGTTAATTAATAGGAGCAAAGTACAGTACAAGACCCCAAATAAAGTTAAATTCAGTACCTAATTGTTGAGCACTGGAATTCTTGAGAGTCCTGGGAATCTTCATTTGAAGCTAAAAGGGGGATACTTCTTTTTTTAATACAATACTTCAGTGTTAAATTAACCCGCTAAATCGAATTCTAAAACAGAGTTAAGCATGCAGCTGCTGCTCTAACCTCCGACCGTTCTCCACTTGTGGCTGGTTCTAAATTCTTCCAGGCGCTTGACTTCTTCTGGGCGTTCATCTATCACCTCGGCTACCTGTATGAGAAAGAAGCACCCCAAAGTCCGTTATTAAGACCAGATATATAAACTAGTAAATATACAAACTAGTAAAACCAAACCGGTAGCTGGATTAAAACGATCAGACTCAATAGCTAGCAACAGGAAACCTGCAACAACACCTCAGTCTCTTCACACAGAACCAGCGAGTATGAGTCAACCATTGTAATTTGCAGTGTTTTTATTTCTTTGAGGTCGACCACAATTTGCGCTCTAAAGTTAGCAAACTAACACGCTGAGAATCGTAAAATGTATAGCTACAATTTGAAAGCCAACTTGAGGTATACGGAATAGATTTAACTAGTTAGCCAACTATCTAGCTAATGTTAGCTAACACGCGTTTTGCCAAAGCATACCAAGACTGACTTCATCTACAGACGTTCTTTGTAATAAATTTGACCATGCAGACACCTTATCACGGTACAGGCCACGGGCTGTCACGTTAAACTGTTAGATTGATAACTCTTAGCTGTGCATTAGATACATCGCTTGTCAACAGGCGAAGCTAGCCCTTTGCTAATTAAACGAATTTAGCTAAACAACACCAGCTGCATACTAAGCGCTGAACTGTACGAGTCTCCTACATTAAGTCAGTAATAAATTCAGCGTGGAAAAACTCATTTAGACTGGGTAAAAAGTCTTACCACGGGCGCCTCTTCTTCATCCTCCTCAAGATTCTCCTTTTCTTCTGTGTTTATGAGCTGCTTCCAGTGAACGTCGTCATCCACAATTTTCATCCTATGACAAACACAGAAAATGTAACGATTCTGAAACGATGGAATACTTTCTTAATGTTAGGTAGCGACTAAAGCAGACACCTATCGAACGCCACAGCTCAGTTTTATTCAGTAATACCTAACGTTAGCTAGCTAACAAGGTAGCTAACTTCTGATCCTAGCGCATTATCAAAGTTCTACACACCCCGTCCGGACAGTTTTGATTCGTTTCTTTTTAACTTTATGTTCTTTGGATTTTTTGGCGTCTCCATCTCCAGACAAGTAACGTTTCAGGTACTCAGCTTTTGAGATAGCCGACGTTTTACTACTGCCACTGAAGGCAGCCATTTTGATGAAATTTTGCGTCCCGCGTCAACGCATTCTGAGCTACCATACGGGAAGCACCAAGGGACAAATGTGCTTTCTTGACAACGAACGGTTCATAGCCATTTTGACGCTCGTTCGGCTGTTATTTGATACTGCCTTCGAGCAGAGAGTACAATGCGCCCCTATTTCCCACATAAGATGAAGAGGACTAAGAAAGCCATGTACAAAGGAAACATCAAGATCTGATATTTAGCTTTGAACTCTATACTGCAGTGTAACCTTTATCTCTCTCGCATGAAAGAAGGAAGGAAAGAAAAACAGTCTCAGAAATAGTCAATGATTGTTTTGTTCTTTTAATGCTTGAGACTATGTTAAACCAATTTTGGTGTTCAGGCAATGCTGAAATTGATTTTTTATTATATATATTTTTTGTTTGTTATAACCGAGCAACACAAACCAACACAGTGTTGATAGTGTGTGGGGAACACAGAACTTTGAGAATTTTTAAAGTTCACTTCATAGTATCAGGAGAACATGGCTTTCAGTCCTTCCTGTAGACAGTAAGGCAGGTGAAGGAAAGTAAGGAGGACACTAGTATGGTTGTGATTAATTGTACTCCACATCTGCATCAAAGCAAATTCCCATTACCTCTTTGAAGGGAGCAGCAGTTGTTCTCATATGCTACAAAGTTCAAAAACAAGAGGATGGCAGAAGTAACCATCAAAGCAAATGTGTATATGTGAAAACAAGAGAAAGAGGAAATTTGCATTCTTTTCTTCTACGCATTCATTATTTGGAAGCAGTCTGTAAGTCACAAAAAGTTGAATCTATCACTTTCCGCTATGTGCCATTTATAGTGAAATTTAAGGCTGAACATGCTGTGTCAAGCAAGAGGGGACAAGTGCATCTCGCCACCACAAACTGAATGTCGGCTGAGCTCTATGGCCGAGGTTTCGAAATCATTTGCCGACAATGACTGGGATCCCACAGGTTGGGGGTGGGTAGATTGGCCTGGATTTCCTTTTTGTGTTACCACTCTCAGGCACCTTGCAAGTTGTCAGGTGATTATCTTCCAATGAGTGCCCACTTCACTGTGGTACACTGTGTGGCTTGTAGTTTAATAAATCACTGTTAAACCACTGTTGTTTTGCCTCAGTGCACTTTTGTGAGTTCTGAGGTTGAGACAAGTTACAATTACAAAACATGGGTGGATAAAGGAGAAAAAAAAATAAAACAAAAAAAGATTATTTGTGAACTATATGACAATATTCTGCGGAATACTATTCTGATTGAATTACACTTTTAAGCAGAATAAAATGATCAAATGTGCATACTTTCTGTTGTATCATGTTTTTTTTTCCCCAATATAATCAGAGGTGTGAAAAAATACTGACAGTATTCACACAGACACAGCCATTATCAGCACAGAGGCCCCTCAGGGATGCTACATTCATTTCTGAATTTCATGCATGAAAAACAGGACAATTATAAGAACATGTGTGGCGTGGTGGGGTGGAGACTTATTAAGAGTAGTTATGGGAAAGTAAAACTTCGGTCTGTAATACACTCAGTGCAATACACTGAGTCTTGGCCTTCTTTGACAGAACAATCTGATTCCTAGTATATAAAATGTTGTACCCCATATCTAAATGTCTTTAAAAATTACATTTAAAGAAGCTTTGTGCTTTACTGTGAGGTATGCTTGCATTTGGATGCCCGGGGCACAGTTGGGAGGCCCCTTCCTGAGCTATTATTTCATCGAATCTAGGGGAATACCAGGGGAAGGAATCTAGGGGAAGCCCCTACAGGGCTACACTCCTGGACTAAGCATATGTGTGACACATCAGATGCTGCCTCAGGGACCAAGGTAAATCCCCAGTACTTTTTTCCATTTTACATGGTGTTGAGGTAATTTGCCCCCATTTTAATGCTTTTGATACATAATCACAGTCATTGTCATATTAATCATGATTACTGTTATATTAACCACAGTTACTGACATATTAACTGAAGTTATTGATATATCAGACATCTGCTCCATCTCTGCTATGCATGTGGAGGTCTGGAAGTGTATAAGGGAGCCAGACAATCCAATCTTAAACAACAATACATATATACATATATACCAAAATTGCTGACTACTTCACAGAGGGCAGAAAACAGAACAGCTGGACAAACTGGAATAACCACAGAATTCCCGAAAACTACAAAATTCCCTACCATGAGCAATAAGAAAAAGTCATAAAGAGAGTCATAAATACAAATATCTTGTTTGTATGGACAGAACCCACAGATAATAAAAACTATCTCATGTCCCATGGTACTTCCTTTGAGACTGCAAAACAAATTTTGATCACAGGGTTCCATCTGTTCAGTTATGACATGCTTGGGAAGTGTGTCTCAGTGAGTCATGACCTACAGAAGGCCAGTAAGTACCTACAGACCTGCATTAGAAATATCATGTGGTGCTAAAGGGCAGGGTCCGAGTTGGAAGAGTGAAGAAAATTGATCACTAAGGGCACCCATGTTAGCTTTCACAATTAGCAAGCTAAAAGACTACCCCTGTTGGCCAAATTGCATGCGCTCTTCAGGATATAAAGTTTGAAGGCATTATAAAAAAAAAGCATATTTAATTTTAAAAATGGATATTCCAGCATGACAATGATCCAAAGCATTCATCTAATCCAAGCAAGAAATTGTTATTGAGCAGGAAATGCCCTCAACTAGCCATCTCAGTTTGCACAATTAAATATTTATATTTCAAACTCAAGAAAATATTTCACAAACCAAAATCATACGAAAAAGCTACAGCAATTCTACCAGAAAGAATGGTCAAAAAGCTACAGGGGTTTGAATGAATGGAGACATGATTTATGGAAGAAAAGTCATTATTTTAGGAATGATACAAATTAGTCATTTACAATTTGAAGCATAAAATGATCTAATACATAATTTTATTTTGAGATATTGTGGTTTTACCCTGTTATCAGATATGAATAAACATTTAGGCCATTGTATACAGTTTTCACATAGGCATTACCAGCAGAGGAGTTTACTGGAGGAAAAAAACAGGATACTGGGAAAATGTTTTCTGTGTGTGGCATAGAGGTGGAGAATTATTAAGAGCAGTTAAGGGAAAGTGAAACTTAAAATTCACCTCTGAAAACTGCGTACAATATTCTTATGCACGTTTAATGATTTAAGGGATTCCACATCAAGAAAGAAAGTAAGTATTTGAAAACAGTGTTAACACTTCTGCAACAGGGTTCATATTTACTCAGAGATAAACAAATGCTCAGGTTGTAAAATCTGTTCAATGATGTGTTAACACCCCCTGTCCCTCTGCAAGGGGTGTGTTCTCACAGCGTTTAAGTAAACCTCTTCAAGAAATGTTTCATATTTTGCATCTGGCACAAAAGGCGGGTCAAACCTCAAACAACAGACTGACACATCAGCAACAGCAAACTACCAAACTACCTTTTGAAGTAGCTTTTTGTCAAGGTGAGTACAACTGTATGTTAATTTAAATGTGCATGTTTGGTAAATCTACACAGAATATGCTGCATGACTAAATGAAAAAAGGAGAGGAATTTTTGATTGATTGAAAATACATAAGCATTGTGATTTGTGTTTTACCACAAACCTAAATTACTTTTAAATATAAATGTCATTTTAAAGTGGGGCAATGCTTTGTGGAGATTTGCATTTTCTTGTAAGACAGCTGGTAAAAAGGGGAGTTTGATTCGTAAAGGGTTAACACCAGAGAGGGGTGGCGGTTAATACAGTGTCAGGAAACATACAGTACTTGCCGCCCTACTCTGTAAACTTGTGAACACGTCACGCAGAACTAATGCAAGTACTTCTATGACTTTTCTTCCACAGAAGTATTTTTACCAGTGGTGAGAATTTTTTGCTCTTCAAGACAGTGATATAATATACACATATTGCTCAAACAGATCCTGTAAAAATGAGGAAGACCATCTTATTAAGCTTATGATTTCTACGGTCTGGTTCTGTAATAAACATTCTGTATAACAGAAATGTTGTGTCATGTATTTTCCTTGTACATTGTTTACATTGTACATTATATAATAGTTTAATGTCCAACCCTTGCTGCAGCTATTGAACATGTGGGCAGAAGACGATTTTGACGCATCGGCTGAGCCATGTCTGGGAAGCTGGGTAGCACCCGGAGATAACAAGATCTACACCATGTACCATGGCACCTCTTGGGATGCTGCAGAACAAATTATGGCCACAGGGTTCCGTCAGTCCAGTGGTGGCATGCTTGGGCGGGGCGTCTATGTGAGCCGGGACCTACAGAAGGCCAGTAGGTACCCCCTGGACCTGCCTGAAAAAGATCGTGTCGTACTGAAGCTCAGGGTCCGTGTTGGCAAAGTGAAAAAAATTGATTATCAAGGACACCCCATGCAGAAGACCTGGCACAATTATGGCTATGACACAGCCTGGTGTCCTCCCAAGTGTGGGATGGTGCCGAGTGGCCTGGAAGAAGACTGTGTTTGGGACCCACGACGCATCACTGTTATAAAAGCAATCTATCCAAAAACAGGTGTCTGTACTGGGAGCTCATCAGGAGGTGGATGGCTTGGTGGACCTTATTATTACTAGTGTGAGCAGTAAAAGACCAGCTTTTTAAATGAAGACTCATGCTTCTTCTCTTTAAACATGGCATTTAAATAGAGAAAGCAAACAACTCAGAAAGGGAAACAATTGTATGCTCAAATCTTGTCAAAAATATATTGTTGTTGAAATGGAAAGTATCAAAGTTTTTGTTGTAAGAAAAATAAATTGACCAACGTCTTACTTTTTTTGATTATAAATAATTTATTTCAACAAGCATAGCTTTGACACAGATTTCCTTCAATGTCTATTTGGTGTTCATAATGATATTTAAAAATGTATGCCCATGTGGACTAAAGTACTGAAGGTATTGAAGAACTATCCTGGAACAAGATTCCGACCTGTATTTCAGATCATTTAAAAATAAAATAAGCCCACGTGTTCAATGACCAGGAGACAGATAACCTGGATTGGATGGTAAGCTAGTTTTCCCTTCAAACTTATATTGCAGAATGTAGTTCAAGTGTGCAATGTAGCTAACACCATTAAAAAAAACACATTTCATTATGCCTGATATACCACAACCTTTTGTGGTATTGCTTAATACATAAGCAATAATTGCTTCAAAATTATGCTTTTTTAGAAATAATATACAGGGACACATTTACAATGGCAGGAAGTTTTTTTTATCTTGTGAATGGTCATCAAGCTGGCTAATTCAGCAATGCAGTGTGTTGGCTGACTTGCTAACTGGCATGGCATAGCAAACTCCAGAAAGATACAGAGCACTCTGTCCGTGTTTGCATAGCACTGGTGGAACGCTCTTTCCTAAAAAAAATGTCTCTTACCAACACATAAGTAATTTTGCAAAAATTCTTTCATGTTTCAAGGCTTAATGATCTACATGAAAGTGGCAGCAATTTGAATAGATGTCATTATTTTATAAATAATACAATTTAGTTATGTACAATCTGAAGCAAAAAAAAAAAAAAAAGATCTAATACATAATTTTATTCTGTGAAGTTATGGTTTACCCAGTTTCATCAGATGCAGGAATAAATATTTAGGGCAGTGTATATAATTTTCACATAGACATCATTATCAGCTTAGGAGTCCACAGCAGAAAAAACAGGAAACTGATAGGACCTGTGAGGCATAGGGGAGGAGACTTGTTAAGAACAGTTATGGGAAAGTGAAACTTAAAATTCTTTCCTGTTTTCTTTCTATTTTTAGCTAAGACCTGGTCTGAATAATAACTTACAGCTAGTCTGCATGAAAATGGTCGCCACTTTCTGATATGAAAGTACAAAACAACCTAAAACATTATTTGGCTTTTTGTAGAAGACAACTACCCTCCCAACAAGTGTAAAAGCTGACAATGAGTGAACCTGTGTTGAATACTGGTAAGTGACACATAATGGATCATTGCTTTGAATCTTGACCATCTTTTACAAAACAGACTGTTAGAAGACATGTGCTGATGGAATCTAAAGGTTTCACCATGGCCATAACATCTCTGAAAATTAAGTACAATGTTATTATATGTGTTTAATGTTTTAAGGGATCCCACATCAAGAAAGAAAGTATGTATTTGAAAACAGTGTTAACACTTCTGCGGCAGGGTTCATATTTACTCAGAGACAAACAAATGCTCAGGTTGCAAAATCTGAAACTGTTCATTTACTTGTTCAAATAGAATTCATTTAGAAGGTAACAACAACGTTCCCTGAAAGCTATGTAACACGTTGACACCCCCTTCCCTCTGCAAGAGGCGTGTTCTCACAGGGTCTTACATAAACCATTCCAAGAAGTGCCTCATACTGTGCATCTGGTACAAAAGGACAGTCAAACCTCAGAGAACAGATGGCAAACTAACAATAACAAGATTACAAACTAACTTTTGAACTACTTTTTCTCAAGGTGAGTATGACTAGATGTTAATTTAAATGTGCATGTTTGGTAAAACTTTCTGAAGTATACATAATATGCTGCATGACTAAATGAAAAAAGGATAGGAATTTTTGATTGATTGAAAATATGTAAGCCTTGTGATTTGTGTTTTACCACAAACCTAAATTACTTTTAAATACAATTTTAAATATAAATCTAATATTAAAATGGGGCAATGCTTTGTGGAGATTTGCATTTTCTTGTGAGACAGCTGGTTAAAAGGGGGAGTTTGATTCGTAAAGGGTTAACACCAGAGAGGGGTGGCGGTTAATACAGTGTCAGGAAACATAGAGTACTTGCCGCCCTACTCTGAAAACTTGTGAAAACGTTACGCAGAACTAATGCAAGTACTCCTATGACTTCCACAGAAGTATTTTTATCAGTTGTGAAGATTTTTTTTTTGCTCTTTAAGACAATGGCATAATATACCCATATTGCTCAAACAGATCCTATAAAAATGAGGAAGACCAGCTTATTAAGCTTATGATTTTGATGATCTGATTCTGTAATAAACATCCTATGTAACAGAGATGTGTTATATATTTTCCTCATACATTGTGCACATGATAGTTTAATGTCCAACTCTTGCTGCAGCTATTGAACATGTGGGCAGAAGACGATTTTGATGCATCGGCTGAGCCATGTCTGGAAAGCTGGGTAGCACCAAGAGATAACAAGATCTACACCATGTACCACGGCACCTCTCGGGAGGCTGCAAAACAAATTATCGCCAACGGATTCCGTCAGTCCAGCGGTGGCATGCTTGGGCGGGGCGTCTATGTGAGCCGGGACCTACAGAAGGCCAGTAGGTACCCCCTGGACCTGCCTGAGAAAGATTGTGTCATACTGAAGGTCAGGGTCTGTGTTGGCAAAGTGAAAAAAATTGATTATCAAGGACACCACATGCAGAAGACCTGGCACGATTACGGCTATGACACGGCCTGGTGTCCTCCCAACTGTGGGATGGTGCAGAGTGGCCTGGAAGAAGACTGTGTTTGGGACCCACGACGCATCACTGTTATAAAAGTAATCTATCCCAAGATACCTCAACCCATCGTACCTGAGCCCTTCATCCTCATACCACTTGTTTTGGCTAGTCTTATTACTTTTGCTATGAGAGCGTTATCTTAGTTTTCATGAAGTGAGATTTAATCTCACTGTTGTTCTCGTTGTAATGCTACCAGTGTGTTCAATAGAATGTTGAATAATCTTTAATAAAAAAGTAGAGAAATTGTTAAACAGCAAACAAGGTTTCTGACATGGTCATGAAGTGTATATGCAAATGGCTCTGCTTGCTTATCACTATTAAGAGTGTAGCTGTCAATACTTTGGCCCCCTAGCTGTTGTTTTTGTGTTCTCCCTGTCTGTCAGTGTTGTCCATGTGCTTTTGTTTACAGTTCCCTTCTGTTCCGGCCCTGCCACCTCTCCGCCCTGTCCCTGCCTACCTGATTGTGGGTGGGCGGGATGTTGCTTGCTCTTTTAACCTCGTACGTACAACAAGAACTGTGACAGAGACCACTAAGTGGACCGTTATTTGTAATTTTGCCAATTAAATGCTGAGTTGCAACGCTATTCCATGCAGGTCTCGTCCTTTCTTTTATTGTCTATTCTTTTTATCTTAACTCCCATTTACAAGCTAGTGGAGTCCTACGTTTTCCCAGACCTTATTTGTATGACCATAACTTGGACATACAAATAAGCAGGTGCAAACTTTGTGTTGTTTGCACAACATCTTGAATTCAGCAGAAAAAAAGTGAGTCCAACTAAAATTTTCCTTTCGCAGCGAAAGGAAACCACAAAGCAGGAGCATTGTAATAACCTCATATTTTTGATGACTAAGCTCAAATAGCAGAATTCAGGTAATATGATTAAAATGCTCCCTAATCTCGGATGTGCTGCTTTTCAATTTGCATACAGTTGTCGGGTAAGTGAGAATTTAATAAAAATTAAACAGGCTGAACCCTTAGACCCTTATTCTTAGAAATTAATGCCCTTGTTTATTGTCCGGCACTCTGAATACCGAACACAAATGACAGCAATTACGAAAACTCCTCACTTAACCAGCATGTAAAATAATTAAAAGAATTGATTTAATTTAATAATTATTATTAAAGATATTAATTATCAATTAAATCGCCAAATTCGTTGATAGGACATGAGCAGTCTGGTGGATCAACCAGAAATATACAATCACAACTGGAATAAATTAAAAAGGTTTATTGAGAAGTTACTCTAAGACAAAGACAAAATTCAGAGTCTGGGCTACAGACCTGGTCCACTACCTTAACAGACACTAAATTACATAAAGACATTAACAAAATAAGAACATGGGTGGATCATGGAATGGATGAATGAATGCGTGAAGAGAAAATTGCCCAAGCCAATTGTTTACCTCTCCCAAGGAAGAACACAGGAACCACTCACAATAGCAGCAAAACTCCAAAAGGAAAAATGTTTGAGATGATTTTTTGCATTCAGCTCCTCATCAGCATCGCAATGACACCAAACATTAATAGGCATGGGTTGAGAGGAGAGAGCTGGCTGAGAGGAACTGGTAAAATGGTGGTTTTACTGCTACACACATGTTATCACATGGCATTGGGTTTTCCAACATTGTTCCCATGACATGGGGGAACAATTAACTAGGGGGTATAAAAGGGTAAGTGATCCGAACATGTAGATACACACAAAGAAGCACACACATACACACACACAAACACACACACGCTGATTGTGCTCAGAAGTCAACCCTCTGCAGTTGTGGCCTATCTGGATGTTATTGTTTCTGAGAAGTAGCTTTAAGATTGGCTGAAAACGCAGTGTTCTTTAGAAGTATTTGGTACCTGAACCTCTTTCAGAGTAAACCAAACATGACTGCGGCCACCATTTAGCCAAGGATTCTACACCTGAGGGGCAGTTTAATGCTTACCAATACACAAAGTGGGTGTACCACGCCCTACTTCTGCTTTTATCTGACAAAAGCAAATGTAAATAAAGCAATGTCTTAAAGCAATGGCTGCTTACCTCAAGTAGGTATGTGACCTGAGGTCACTGATTTAGGGGTGTTTATGGTGATAGGTCATTCACCTAAATTCACATAAAATTACTTTATCCAGAGTGACTTCCCCAGGTTACAATTTTACATATTATCCATTTATACAGCTGGATAGTGGGGCAATTTTGGGTTAAATACCTTGCCCAAGGGTACAACAGTAGTGCCCCAGCAGAAAATCAAACCAAAAACCTTTCAGTTACGAGCCATGCTCATTGCCACTACAACACACTGCGCCCACACATGGACATGAATATGTGAGCACATGAGTACATATCAAATACATTTATGGAATATTGATATTTATGTATCAAATGGTAGTACCTTAATATCAGCCCATCACTTTGTGAACATGTGCAAAAATGAAACAAAGTGTAGAAGAGGGGACATAACAAATCCCAGTAATCAATTGCAGTAATTACAGTAAAAATTTCATTTCATTTCCTGAACTTCAATCAAAATCAAATTGAGTAGGTAATAGTCAGTGTCAGTGGTAGACAGTGGTATGCAAGTGGCCCCACCCCTAAACACATTAACAATTAACATTCAGTTTCAGGGAAATAGGTAAAGGCTCTCTTCACATGTGGTAAGGAGAGAAAACGTTTTGGCCATGCACAGGAGATTTATGACAAAATCTTCAGAAAGCCAGGGGGTTCCCAATGAAGGAGGTGGAGGAGTACACAGATGTCAGACTGATCAAGGAATCCCCCGGGTGAATTCGACAAGCTTCATTGCCTGGCATTTCCCTGAATGTGTACTAAGTTATCTAGATGCTTTTTTATGTCTCAACCTGACCAGAAATTGAATAAAATATGAATCCAGGTTAATACAGAATATAAAATTACTTTACCAGTCTATCAACATATTAATTACTACCTGGTCTGCAATTACCTCGACTACATTCATATTAATAATTCAGAGAAACATTTAGTTTCTGTCATGAGGAACTTGGAAAATTGAAACAATCTATATTTGCTTCTTGTCACTTGGCAGATGCTCTTACAAAGCAACTTAAAGAGCAAGGGTACGGAAATGCATCTAATGAAATCACATGAACAGGACATACAGAAAACAACAGGCCACGTTTGTACATGCCAATTCATTACACACTGACCTGCTTCATCATTCATCATACTTTATTACTTATAACCGATTGATTCACAGACAGTTTAAACAATTGCATATTTAGGTCAGACCTAATTCACTTCATTCGTATGCCTAATTCACTATTTCTACTAATTCAAAAAGATGTGCAAATTTGCTGTTTCGTCTACAATATATTTAAACGCCATGTTATTCAGAGGATTCTTGGCCAAAAGCTCAGCTTGAAACAATACGATCTCAAATAATGAAATGCGGTTCGGTACTAGACAGTAGGGGTGGGCGGACATATATATCTATATATAGATATATTTGCACCTTATTTACTTTATTTTTCTCAAACATTTGTGTGCACTTTGTTTATAAAAACTAGAGAAGAAATTTTTATTTTGTTATGATATTGTTTCTGAACAAAAACTGAATACAAAGTCTAATTGAAAAAGAGGAATTTAAGTTTTACAACATGTTCTCCAGTAATAATTTTGTAACTTTGTAACTTTAATAACTTTTATTTATTTTTAACTTTTGTTTATTTTTTCAAAAAAGCCAGAGAAGAAGTGCAATGTTACTATATTTTTGTTTTTGGATAAAACCTCTAACTGGGGAGGAAGAATTTGACTTTTTTAAACATTTGGTCCCTAGTAATAGTTTTGTGCACTTTGTTCTTAAAAAAGTCAGAGAAGTGTAAATAAAGGGAAAAATTGTTTTATTATATAGTTGGAGAGAAAAGGAATGTAAATTTTCAATGTTGATTTTTCTTTTGTGCAGATTTTATGTTAATAAAAAAATATTTTTTATTTGTCTAACTTTGCTTAAAATCTGTTCTGGGTTTTAACATGCACATAATTAGTTAACAGTGGAAAGCAAAAATCACAAACACATTTAGTGGTCAGTAAATGTATTCAGATTTAACATATGATGACACACTGCTTGCATCTACATGAAAGCACATAAACTGCTTGTTCAAGTACAACGTATCGGTATCGGCAATACTGGCCCTGTATTTACTTGGTATCGGATCGGTAAAAAAAATTGCAGTATCGCACACCCCTACTAGACAGGCGGATTCCAAATTCCAAACCACCATGTGTAATAAAAATAAATGAATAAATAAATAAATTAAGACCCCCCCCCCCCCCCCCCCCCCCCAAAAAAAAAAAAAAACAGGAAAAAAACCTTCGTAGTACACATTTCGTTTCCGCGGTGACGCCCCTAAAGCGAGCCTTCTCAAATAACGAGCCTTTTCCTCTGTTTCATAAGAATCGCTTCAAACCTATCACCTTCGCAAATTCACATTGTCTGGACCCCAGGGAAAGGGACCGAAACCGAATTACAGGAAGGAAAATCAACGGTAAGATAACATTTGTCAGTTACAACAGTACAACAAAAATTGTCACGAACATTGTAGTACATACTTATATCTGAGTCAATCTGAAAGAACTATGCTGACCGCGACATTTTTTTCAGTCCAACAGCTGCTATACTTTATTCACACACACACATATGTATATGTATATGCATACACTGGTTCAAACGAAAGTTATGTCATAACCTTTTTGTAATGTTCTCTCCATTAAAATAACTATCAAAATTTATTATATTGTGTCATATTTGAGTAGGATTAGGATGAGATTTTGGAACTGAAATGTGTATTGTAAAAGGAAGCAGTCTATATTTCAAAGTTCATAAGGTCTTTTTATGGCTGGCAAGTCATAGCCAAGTGATATACAGTACCCTTTAGTTAATTTGGTAACCATTTAATTAATTGGTGCAATTGGTGAAGTGGAGGCCTTGTTTCTTGTGCACTAATACAATAGTTCAATGTTCTCCATGACAGATTATGTGTCAGAAGTTAGGGTTTTAGCTCACTGGGTCTTCTGGGTTGACGACACAAAGCCAGGACAAGAGGAAAGGCTTGAAAGTCGTTCTTGAATCTGTACTTGTATGTGGAAGAAGGGTACTCCTCCCTTATCAAGCATTTATTGTAACCATGCTAAAACGGTGCTGTGTTCCATATAAGGAGTTAATTTACTGTCTTATTTCATAATCTGAACAAGTGGCAATTTTTGATCATCTTTTTATCTGATGTATTGACAGCTGTATCAAATTGAGGTTCTGGCCCGCCCTATCACCACTGATAGTGGTAAACTTGACACAGTTGACATTTTTCATTCATATTTTAGAGCCCGATTGCACAAACTCGTGGCCCAGTCATAATTCAGTCGCCCCCAGTTTAACTGGATGCTTCATGTATATCATAATTCATGAAACACATTATTATTATTATAATTATTATTAATGAGTAAACCATGAATTTTGCTGTTGAAACAGAAGCGCTATGTACTGGACTGAAGATGACTATATGGAGTCTGGTTTGCCCCGACTGGGGAGAAACACCCAGCCAGAAAACGGAAAATCCTACATCATGTACCATGGCACCAACAAAGAGGCCGTGGAAGATATCAAGAGGTACGGGTTCTGTCAGTCAGAGGATGGCATGCTAGGACGGGGGGTGTATGTCAGTAGGGACATCCGGAAGGCCAGCCGCTATCCCCTTGGCGCAGATGAGCACAAGCGCCGGGTCCTCCAGCTGATAGTCAACGTGGGCAAAGTGAAGAAGATCAACTATCAAGGGCACCCCATGCAGAAGACCTGGCACGATCATGGCTATGACACGGCCTGGGTGCCTTCTAACTGTGGGATGGTGCGCAGCGGCCTCGAGGAGGACTGCATCTGGGATCCCAGCAGGATCAAAGTGAGGAAGGTCATCAAACCTAAGTTCCTGCCACCATCTGACCGTTACCAGGATGATGACAGTGATGATGAGATTTGTTAAAAAGTGTTATAAAATATAAAAGGCATGAGTATGAGAGACACTGCCATGCCTGACATAAAAATCGTTATGTTAAGAATGGTAGTTTGTATATTAAACATATCACATCTTCCTCATGCTGACTCTGTCAGGGAGTAGTTAGTATATTCTGTTAAATATTGCTCCTCAGTATGTTGGACTTGATTGCAAATGTTTCAGAATACTTGGTTCAGATTTGTTTGGATAATTGCAAAAAATAAATTCAGTAATTAATGCACGTAAAATGTGTCAAGACATTTTCTGCCCGTGATGTGACACCAATCCTTTACAATTATTTCTGATTTTGTGGATGTGTATGCGCAGAAACTACCTGTTGGATTTATTTGAGAGGTGTTACACTATTTTGCTAAGCAGACATTTTTTTAATTGATGTGAATAGCTGTGCGATCCATTTCATACAGCTAGATATTTACTGAAGCAATGTGGATTTCTTTTTTGCTCATGGACACCACAGAAGTGCTGCACCAGAACATTGCTGCACTGTTTAGGATACAAGTTATGATCCTAAGCACTACACTACACTGCTACCCTAGAACACATCGCAGTAAAGTTTAAATCGCTCTTGAGTGATGCTTTGTAGGCCACAACATTTCTCACAAAAACATTTAGTTTCTGCATGATTTATTTTTTCATTTTCATTTACATTTACATCCATTCATTTTGCAGACACTTTTCTCCAAAGCGACTTACAAGTGAGGCAGAGTACAACACATTTTTCATTAGTAGACAGCAGAACATTACAGTTGTATTGGCACCCATTTGTATAGTAATATCTGTGCATGATAACAGTATCAATTTGCATTGACAGTGCTGAATTATGTTTTTTTCTATATAACTTTGAAAACATTTTTGGACATTAAACAACATGCATACCCAAAAGTGTCAAATATATTATATGTTTTCATTATACTAACATTCTGTTTCATGTAAATATATGTTAACTTACTTAACGCTGTTATTAATTTTCTTTGAACATTGCACACAACATGTATTGCAGGTCTATTAAATCACTGCCAAAGAGATAGTGTTTAAACCAAGTAGTCACACACTCACAACCAGTGCAACAAACGGGCAGGTGTGAACACAGTAACATGGTTGCTTCTCTCAGCCCTTTCTATGGCAGACATGCTTATCCATGAAAGGGCAAATGGTTGTCCCACAGCCCCAGCACTTCTCAATGAAGTGTGTGCCTTGCATCTGCTTCCCACATATTTTACACTGACCCTGGTGGGTGGACCCTGCCTGCCCTGGGTGTCCCTGACCTTGTCCCTTTCCTTGTTGTTGCTGCTGGATGAGTCTCTCCATGGCCCCCTTGGTGGCTGGGTCTGTGCAGTGTTCTATGCCTACCACAGTCAGCCTCTTAGGGTCCCAGACGCAGTCCTCCTCTGGGCGTCCCATCGAAGCGGGCAGCCAGGCCGTGTCATAGCCATTTTGGTGCCAGGTGGTTATCATGCTCATGCTCTGGCCATCGATCTTCTTTACCTTCCCCACTCGCACCTGCAGCCGGAGGACGACCCTCTCGTTAGGCGGACAGAACGCGGGGTACGACATGGCCTTGTTGATGTCTCTGCTGCAGTAGACACCGGGCCCCAGCGTTCCTCCGGCGGAGGGCCTGAACCCCAACGTCACAATAGCGTGGGCACTGCTCTTGTGCGTGCCATGGTACATGGTGTAGCCGTGTCCCCTCTTGGGGGCTTGGCCCGGTTTTAGGTGCCTCCGTTTCTCATAGCAGATATCCCATCCACTGAACGTGATTGACATCTTCACTGTTGTTCCAGAGGGGGGCAGAAATAAGTCACATGAGGCTCATTCGTATGCCAGATGTGTTATTTGATCTTCAAAAATAAATAAATAAAATGTTTACATTTCCTCTCTCAGTTATGCTTGGACATACGACAGAATTAATGTAATAAAGGCCACATGTGCAAGCGTTTTTTCTTATTGAAAAATAAATGCACAATTAGCAATCGCTGAGCATAAGCGCTCAACAATGTACTGTACGTAGCACAGAAACAACGACAATAAAACTTTGTCAGATACCATTTAGTTTACTCATGTTATTTGGCTATTCAGTCCCAACGTATGGCACGATTATGGATCCGTTTAGGAAAAAAATAATACATTTAGTGTGTATATGTATTGGTGTGGTTCACTTATATATATCGGTTTGATGTGTACATGTATCGGTTTGTCATGCACTTATATATTGGTTTGTCATTCACGCATATATTGGTGTGTCGTTGATACATTTATTTGGAATTTAATTCCAATAAGTAACTAGTATCATGTACAATTTATCACGTTTATAACAAACCAAATTTCATTAAAATCGGTTCAGAATTTAGCGAGTTACAGTCGATTTTGTAGAGAAGTCTGCACCTCTCAATACGCATAGTATTTGTTTACTCGCGGATCTTGACCGCTCCAATATGGTGACCACGCAGACGCACGTCAAATAGCAAACCTATGATCTCTACGGACGCCAGTGTGGGATCCTGGCTTACGCGGTGAAAACCATATGCCTGAAAATTATTTGAAAAAGAAAAAAATATTTTTAAAAAGTACGGGACAATGCAGTTATGAAAATTATATAATGTGAAAAATAATATTTTTAAAATAAATTTATACTAGACTAAAAAAAACGTGTGTACATATGTACATATATACGTGCCTTTCTGTAATGGCAAACCGATATATGCGTGAACAAACCAATAGATGCGAACACAAACCAATAGGTGCGTCAATGACAAAACCAATACAGACGCACATCCGTCCAATATAAATGACACTCAAACCAACAGGCGTGTAAGTAGCAAACCAATACAAACGTAAATGACAAACCAATACATAAGGACATAAAACCAATACATGAGTGAATGAAACCACTATAAGAGACACTCAAACCAATAGTTGCGTAAATGAAAAACCAATATAAACGTAAATGAAAAACCAATACAAACGTAAATGACAAACCAATAGATGCGCGAATGACAAACCAGTATAAACGTAAATGACAAACCAATACATGATAATGAAACCAATATGGGACAATCAAACCGATAGATGCGTAAATGAAAAAAACAATATATGAGACACTGAAACCAATAGGTGGATAAACAACAAACCAACATATGCGCGAATGACAAACGAATATGAGAAACCAATACGTCAGCACATCAAACGGATACATGAGTTAATGAAACCAATATAAGATACAATCAAACCGATGGATGCGTAAATAGCAAACCAATATATATCACACTCAAATCAATAGGTGCGTAAATGACAAACCAATAGATGTGTCAACGACACACCAATATATGCGTTCATGACAAACCAATACATGTACACATCAAACCGATATATATGCAAACCAAACCAATATATATACACACTAAATGTATTCATTTTTCCTAAACGGCACCCCATACAAGATATATCTTCATATATACCCCCAACAATATAAAGTGTTTAAAGAAAATACCTATTTCTTCGTCTCCGGGTTCCAGCGTGTTTGTTTCACATATGAGGTTTCACTTTCATTTCTTCAGCGTTTATGTTATACCCTTGAGTTGTGTACGTGCAGCCTGGAGACAACAGTTCAAAAAAAGTAGACCCGCTTGTTTCGTGCATTAGTATAATGTGTAGTATAATTAGTATTTCGTGCATTGGTATAAAATGGAATGCTATTCTCCTTTCCGTTTTTGCACGATTGAGTATCACATCAGTCATGTTTTCATTATCACGACTATGACGAAAAGGAGTAAAGATGTCAAGAAATGTGAGAAATGCATGATAGAATACGATGACATATTAACTATGAATTCTATGGAAGACCATTTCCGCCACATTACAAAAAGTTTGCTTAGTTGCGACTTTATTTCTCGGAATTCCGACTTCATTTCTCGCAATTCTGACGGGGTTTTTTTTTTTTTTTTAACCAATCAGGCAGCGTCACCTGCTCTGCAGTATGTTAGCCAGAAAGCTTGTACATATATTTCAACACATTGAAAATGAAATACAGTCAATAGATTGATCTGTGAAACAATGGATACAATCATGGAGGACTAGCCTATTTTAGGCGTGGTTTCACAAACCGTGAGATCTTGTTGTTACTGGAAGAATCGCACAGTATTAAACTAAGCCTCCGATCCCTGGAGAGAACTTTTAGAACGCCTCATTTCCACACAGTTTTGTTTGGTGTTCGTAATTCCGTGTAATATACGCAATATGCCCTCTAGTGTTCAGCGCAAGGAAATGAATCTGAGTAATGTCATTCTGATATATAAAAAAATGGTTAGCCTATAGGCTACACCACGTAGATCGGAGTTAAAAGTGAGAGAGTTCACTACACATATTTTGAAGAGAGAACTTGCGAAATCAGGCAACCTTTTGCATATATCAGTATCTAATTGACTCTCGCTATCGACATAAACACTGTGTTTTAACCAATAATCCTAAGAAATACAGATCATCTTTATCACTTTGGCCCAGTTGTTCAGAAGTAATCTGATCGGATTTTGGCTATCGGATTGGATCAAATCTTGAAAATGGGTTGTTCATAAGGAAAAAAAAAAGATTCTGAAATCAGATTAGATCACGTAATCCAGTTTTGGTTTTGATCTGGATGAAACCTTCAGTAAGTGTTGTTCAAAACTTTTTAGTAGGATTGGGATACTGTGGTGGATATCCCCCTGGTCTGGGCCAAATGGACCGAGGGTCTTCCTCCACATTTTGATGCCTTCCGGAAAATAATAAGTCCTCACAGAGTCTGATGTAATCATGGTTGTTTGGTTTATTGCATATGGTGATCAATCACATACAGTAAACCGGGTTGGTCCGCGGAGCAACAGGTGTATATGCGGTGTGTATACATTCACAAACACTCCCCAATCACTTCCTCTTCCCCTCAGCCTACATCCATCCTTTATGCCTTTTCTCACTCCTCCTATCCCAGACCACAACTTCCAACTCCTCCCAGGCTCCTCCTTCAAGATCATCCCATTTTCCATTTTAATACACCATTATTTAATTTTTAAGCTGTTACATTTACCCCGCCTGGAAAGTCCCATAAACTCCATAGTCATTAATGGTATATTATTTTTAAACATAACACTTCTGAAATTTCCCATTATTCCCACTCCACACCTATATGATTTTTAAACATAATTAAATAATACACAGCATATATGCCTGGAATATTACCATTACTTCCAGGCCCAGTAAGCTGCCATTTATAACTTTGGGTATCTCATCATCCTTAAAAAATTCAGTTAAAAAGGTTATTTTGTGTAGTTATGTATCACCTTTGTGAGCCTGATATCTGACTGAGTTATTGCAGCATTTGAAATGAAAAAGCAATGATCAAATCCAAAATGTGAGAAGGATAAGTTCAGTATGTAAGTATATATATATAAGTATATATATATATGTTGTAAATTATTCTGTAAAAAATATGTTGGGAAATGCATATGCACACATGTAAGTGGCATTATTAGACATATCTTGAAGTATACCATGTATCTGCAAAGTATATCATTACTTTATTATGCTTTATATTTGGGATTTTAACACATACTGACATATATTAATTAATAATAAATCATTGCAACACAGATATTCAGTTATTCAATCAAGAACACAGCTCCTGTACTCAAAGATGAATCATTCCCAGTACCATTGCATGTTTAGTTAATGGTGTGAATTTCCTGTTAAATTATTACCTTGTTGATATGCAGGTTTCCTGGTGTCCGGGGTCCGTTCCATTTGAATCTATTTCTGTCTGTCTTTAGCTTGTATTTGTTATATTCTCATGAAGAGCATCATAAATCTCCAGTTATGTTCAGGGAAGAATCTGTACATTGAAGGGAGGTAAAGGTTGCTGTGTTTTTTTTGTTGACAGCCCACTCAGTCACCAAACCTTGGCAATTCTCTTTGTGTGCTCAGGAAAATATACTGGGGATGGCCAGCTTCTCTGAAGCTCCATGAACTGTGTTTAAAGTTTCAAATCCTGTTTGCTATCTTCATTTACATCAGTCTAAGTGGCTTTTTTATGGAGGGGACTATTTGTGCGTCATCCTCACATAAGAGCAATTGTGTTCCCCTACTTTATGTAACATAAGTGTTATGTTACCCTACCTTGATGACCAGTTTTCAAAATCTACATGGCAAACACATTGTTATTTACAGCAGACCTTTTTCATCCATTGTCCATCAGGATGGAGAATGGTGGCAGGGAGGAAGCTTTTACAGAGAGAACCGGGCCTCTTTTGCAGTATTTGGAGCACATATCAAACCACTATCTGAGTGAACAGCTTTTAAAAATCTTATGGTCTCTCATGATGCATTTTTCAGCTCTTATGATCTGAAAGATGTTTCTTTTGCTTTCATGTAAAGACTCCCTTCTTTTCATATGTTTTCTCCTCTCATTGTAAGGAGGCCCTCTAATGGAAAGATGCATTTAATGTTAATGCATCTTTCCATTCGAGGCAGAGATTGAACTGCTTTTGTTTGTTCCTCTGGACCACTCATGGAAAACCCTCAGTGCACATTGCTCTCTTTAGCAAATAACAATGAAGTATTGCACCGCTTCCCAGACACCAAATCTGCTTGTTTCACAGAATCGCTGGTGTGTGTGTGTGTGTGCATAGTCCTTAATTGCAGGACGATCAATGCCATGATGCTTGCAACAGGTAGATAGGGCTCACTGAATGAAAGCTAATTTATCTTCTTCACTCTCCTTCAGTTAACCTGTAACAGTCAGGTGATTGATAGGTAGTGCCCGCTGATTCAGGGCCCATTAGGTGTGAGCCTCTGCCATCATCTATACAGATCCTTTCTAAATGAACAACAGACAGAAGAAATCCTTATGAAAGGTGGAAAAAACGTGAAAAGAACTGGTCCTGAACACCCTGGAAAATTTATCACAAACATAAACAAAAGTCAAACAAACTGCCATGTGGCGGGGTTCCCATGCAATACAGGGCTGTCATTAGAATGGCGTGACCTCCATATAAAGGCTTGCTTCCCTTTGCTTGCACATGGTACTGGTAGAATTCCAGAGAAGACTACCGTGGAGGTTGTGCTGCTAATCTTCCCTGCTAGCTCAATAAATTTTTCTTGCAGAACCCTGAACCTGCCCTTTCCTATGTCATTGGCTCCAACATGGACCATGACCACTGGGTCCTCCCCCGCTCTGGCCAGGAGCTTGTCCGCATGCTCCAGGAGGTCTCCAAACTGGGCACCAGGCAGGCAACAGACCATGCGAGACTCCTTGTCGTGCGAACACACTATGCTATCTACCCCTCTAATGATTGAATCCCCCACTATCACCAACTCCCTTTTCTTGGAGGATGAGGCCACCTGGGTGCCCTGGGGCTCTTCAGTCCTCCCACTCTCAGGATCGTGGGCCAACTCGTCCTGCAGTGGCTCGAAACGGTTGGTCACCGCGATCTCTAGAGATACCGCCCCTCTTGCAATTTTGTGCCCCTTTCTATGCCTACGCCCTACTGTAACCCAGCTCTCTCGTCCTATCTGGTCTGTATCTTCCCCCCTACCCGGCTTGGGTGAGCACACTATCTCTCTATAAGGCGTACTAATCAGTTGCTGGAACTCTAACAATTCAAGATTACTGTGGAGTCCAGCTAGTTGGGCCTCGAGATCAAGAATCTTGTTCTCCAAGTGCTCAACAAGTCGGCATCGGTCTCAGATGAACTCATTCTGGAGGTCTCCCTCCAGAAATCCGATCATCCGGCAACTCTCGCACAGTTTTGGCCACATTTTTTCCCCTAACTGAAACGCTTTCCCTAAATAAGGATTTACTGCCGAGACAGAACAAACACAACACAAACAAACACAGCAGGAACTCGTCCAAGCTAGAGCAATCGAGCAAGAGCAATTGAGCAAATCTTGTTGTGAGGACACTGTGGTGGTGGTGGTTGTGTGTGTGTGTGTGTGTGTGTGTGTTTGGGAGGTTACAGAAAAGAACATATGGAGAGTGCCCTTGAGGGACAAAACAATGGGTTTGACCCCTCAATGGGCAAAAGCCTTTGAGGAGGGAAAGGATGAGAAGGGATTGATAAGGAGATAAAATTAGGATTCTTTGCAGTGTATACAATACAGAAATGCCAGTACGCTGCCATTTATAACTTTGGGTATCTCATCATCCTCAAAAAATTCAGTTAAAAAGGTTATTTTGTGTAGTTATGTATCACCTTTGTGAGCCTGATATCTGACTGAGTTATTGCAGCATTTGAAATGAAAAAGCAATGCTGCATATGATCAAATCCAAAATGTGAGAAGGATAAGTTCAGTATGTATGTATATATACATATGTTGTAAATTATTCTGTAAAAAATATGTTGGAAAATGCATATGCACACATGTAAGTGGCATTATTAGACATATCTTGAAGTATACCATGTATCTGCAAAGTATATCATTACTTTACTATGCTTTATATTTGGGATTTTAAGCTATTTGCATAGGCTATATTGGTGTTTATTATTCAAGAAATTAATTGTTCTACTCAAGGAAAGTAAACGGGAAAAGGTTGAAAGTAGTGATAGTTTTAAAGGGAAGATCACTTGTCTAATAAATGGGGGGGGGATCGACTTCTCCAGTACATTTTAAAAAATGGACGATTACTGGAGTTAAGGGGGAAAAGCATTTTTCACATTCATAGTTTAGATATAGACCTGTACAATCTTGTCAGGGTTCGATAAATCTATAAGATTTTTACAACCCCTTTATGCTGTATATGTTTCCTTTATGTAGGAGAAGCTTAATGAAGTGTTGACTACATGGAACAAGTAAGGCCAACCTACAATCCTTAGACTTCCAGTGGTCAACCTTCAATCATGTATGCTGTCCCCGACCTATATGGAGCTCAGAGTTATTTGCAGACAGCTGACCAAATTAAACTGGAAATCTGTTGTGAGGATTGTTGTTTGAAGGACTACCCTTGTGATGAGGATGTCTTTAATCTGTGTGTTGAAGTTATGGCTGAGCACAACCTTGCAATGTTGGATGATGTTTTGAAATTACAGACCTTCACCCAAGACTACGTGAAATTATCATTAATGAGCTGGACCATGAGGAATACCATGAGAGCTTGGTGCCAGGAGCGAGACTTCCCTCCCCCACACAGCACCACAAGCCTAGGCACACCATAAGAAAATACCCCCGTGCACACTCACACACACACACACACCTCTCTGACGCGTCTCCTGCCCTCGTGACAGGCGAGACCCCTCTCGGCTGCACAAGGGGGGGTACCGCACACCAGCGAGCAGGAGGTCCACTCATGCACACACACATACACAAAAAGGAAAAAAGGGTGGGACGCAACTCCGCCCGTGCCTCTATGCCGGGCCTCGCTTGCGCCCCAAAATAAAAAAAACATAACCCAAACAAAAAGGGGACAGAGTGCTGCTGCTGTTCTTGGTCCGGACTGCTGCCTCCAGATGCTGATGTTTGCTGCTCGTCCTTGCGCAGCTCCGGAGCAGGAACTTCAACCACACTGAATGGGGAGAACACACACGACACAGATCACCCTCACTGCTAGGCTGTTCAGCCTTAAAAAGGGGATGGACACACACCACGGTATCACCGACAGTCACGTCCCTTACTGCGTGGGGGCACCGGCCCGATCCGCCTCCTGCCCAGCCTGGGGCTCTGCTGCTCCGCTGCTCTCCAGTCTCTTTTCCCGTCTCCTTTCCCAGCCGGCCTCCATTGTATCGCCTGCTCTGTGCGTCACTCCAGGAAGGCGGTACAGATCTGCAACACTCCGCCGTCACTCGCTCCACACACACTGCAAATTAAAAGGAAATCCCCTCCCGGGATTTGCCCCCCAAACTAAACCAAAAGAAAACAAAAAAACAAAACGAAGCTTAACATTAACACAAATATTCGCAAAAGAATAAGAAACCTGGCCGAAAACGTGAAACAAACCGAAACCAAAAATAACCAAAAAAGCAACGGAAAAACAAAACAAAAATATTTCCCCTAGTAAAACCAGCGAGCAGAGCCTTCCTTCCCCCAAGCCGTCCGTCCCCTGACTGTCTGAATCGCCTTTTTATACCTGAGTCCTCGGTGATAATGACAATTCAGAACAGCCACGAGCTCTGCCAGCTCGGTGGCGGCAATGATCCAATAACCCCGGCTCAACCACACACACGCGGTTTCCAATTAATATGCCCAAACGAGAGGCTCAACAACAGCAGCAACTGTCGGCTTACCTCCTGACAGTGACAATTTCATTAGATGGGTCAAGGCTCTGCGTAACAATCCCCAGACAGCTATTTGACTAATGGGCATAGATCCGACAGTTTCCCAGTGTATAGAGGAAGGATGCAAGGCTGCCCCTTGTCGCCCCTCTTGTTTGCCATTGCCATTGAACCTTTGGTGGAGGCCATAAGGACGATGCTCTCTACACAGGGTTTGCAAGTTGTTGGTGTGCATCATAAGATAAGCCTATATGCAGATGATGTTTTGGTATTTATTTCCAACCCAGAGACATCAATACCAGCTCTGCTTAATGTTAATGATTTATGTAGCAAGTTTTCTGGATACAAAATTAATTTGACAAAGTCTGAAGCCATGCCACTTGGGAGCCTTAATTCGATACCTGCTGCTTTGCCTTCGTTTCCCTTTAAGTGGTCACCAGCAGGTTTTGCGTATCTAGGTATAATTATAACCCCAAACTTTAAGCAAATGTACAAAGCCAACTTTGTTCCCCTGTTTGAGAGGGTGAGGCAGGATTTGGAGCAATGGAATCCATTGCCTGTTTCTTGGCTGGGATGCATATTCCTGGTTAAGGTGAATATATTACCTCAATTATTGTATACTATCCAAATGATTCCTGTTTTATTCTCGAATAGGGTGATGAAAGATCTAAATGGCTGGCGTAGTTCCTTTATATGGAGTAAACGCAGACCATGCAGCTACCAGGTTCTGTGGGGGCTCTAGACTTACCAAATATCAGAACATATCAGCTGTGTACTCATATGAGATGTATTTATGACTGGATCGTAAATAATCCAAACTCTATCTGGCTGGGTGTTGAAGCTTCCCTTTTGAAGCATCCACTGAGGGACTTACTGTTTTTTTAAGAAATTTAAAACTATTACTATTGACTATTGACAACCCTGCTCCACTTAATATATTTAAGGCCTGGCGGTTAGTGGGTCGACTCATGGAAAGGTAAAAACGGACATCTGTTTTCACCCCTATTGTGAACAATCCTGATTTCCAGCCTGGGTTGTTTGATGCTGGTTTTAGACAATGGGGCAATAGTGGCAATAGTGGTAATTGTCCTAACCTACCCACCCCCCCACCCCCTTACAGCACCACTGATTTTGGGTAATAAAGGATATGAAATTCCGATTATTTTCATGGTAATCACGCTGAATACCCAGAGCACATAATCACCAATATATTACAAATATGTTTGTATACTTGCAGGGAAAATGGCATGTGGGAATATTATTACAATCTTGAAGTGTTCATAATGTAGGAGTCCTGGTATAAAGTTCATGTGTTCAAAATGTTATAATCCTTATGAAATTCTTTCATTTTAAAAATTGTTGTTCAATCACAGCTCCCTACTGAGAAAAGTTGTATATAGTCTGTACACCTTTACTTAGTGGGAGTACGAAATGTAAAAATATATGAGAGAATATCAGAGAAATATCACTTAAAAAAAAATCATGTATTGCCATGTTAGTGCTTGTTAACATATCCTTTCTGTGTATGTTACAGAGGCCACTACCGTATTTTATTTTGCTATTTTATTTCACTGTTTAGCTCATTGTTTTATTCCTGTAGCCATTCCAAGGTAAAGCCAAGCAGGTTCAGTTCTTGAGGAGACTTGTTTATCCAAAGATACATTTATTTTACCAGGTGCCATTTCTGAAAGCTAGCTTACAGTGAAGCTAAAGTTCTAGAAGCCTACTGGAGGGGTGACGTCACCACACTGTGAGGAAGAGCGCGCGAGACGAGTGGATCCGTTTTTTTGTTCTATTTGAGTGAGTGGTGTCCTACGTGTACTAGCTTCTGTGCTACGGCTGAAAATGCATTTCAGTTCCCTTTTTTATAATTAATTGCACAAAGTACTTGATGTAAGGTAGTAGCAGTTTATTTTATTTTTATTTTAAAACAAGTCTCAGAACCTCTCTAAATCGGCCGCTGTTTCAGAATAAAGAACCCTAAAGACATTTATTGTGTCCTGTGATTGAGTCTACCGGGTTACATATAAATGCTCAATGTAACAGTGAACTCGAATTGGGACCTCTAGTTTATCAGTAATTTGAATCAGATTTGGGGGAACCATTATCTTTGTAGTCAACGGCAAGGGGGAGGGGGTCATTTGAATTCTGACTAAAGCAGTGACCCCAGGTAACTAAAGGGAACACTTCAACAAAATACATTAAAACATTGAATTTTTTTTATGTATCATTGAATTGAATCATTAAAACAATTCGGTAGGGTCGATGATAGTATTTTGACAGCGGACTATTTAATCCAAACTCCAATCCTGTAGCCCATACGACAGTGACGTAACATAAAAAGCCCCAGATGTTACGTGTACTTGTTTGCACTCTCTACTGTTAACTTATTTTCTTCCTCTATCCATTTGATTTGACTTAACATGACTATAATATGATGGTAAATAACGAGTAGACGACAACTATTAATGGCAATCACTTTATTAAAGTCTCAAATAGTATTTATTGTAAGCTTGTTTTCCCATATAATCATAGTTGGGCTTCAGCACTGTATAATCATGAAGCAGTTTTAATCAGACCTTTATTCACTGGGCAATAAGATATCATTGGATATAGTTTTTTATGCATTTTATAGTGTATGAAATGAGAAATATACCTGAGCATTATATTTATTGTTAAAGCCTACACATTTTGTGCAGTTTAAGCAATAACTCCATCAAGGAAGACATGTTAGCAGACACCAATACCTGCAATGCTTACTATTGTTAGGAAAATTGATAGATACACTAATCAAACCACAGACACTATGTATCACAGTGTATCACAATGATGCTTATGGTTATGCACACTATCAAGTGATATAGGACTTCTTGCTTTAGTCAGAAGAGCGCCACCATTCTGACGGGAGGCTTAAGAGAAAATTCTAAATGCAATGAAACTTGCATATCGAAGCATCTATGTACCATGATTGACCTTTCAGTAAAGGGGAACCTTCTGTAAAGCCTATACAACTATCTATAGGGATGGCGCAAGCTCTTAGAGCGCACACTGAAACAGGCACACCTACACGTTTAGCAGTCACACTGCACAGCATGGAGTGAAATTCTGCAATATCCAAGGCGTAAAGAGGTCCTTAATATAGTACTTTAGGTGTACCATTATCAATGATTTTCTGAAATTGTCTAGTCGATGAAAGGATGTAATTAATAAGAAATAAAAGTGAGTCACAAAATGACAGGGTGGTTATGTGATTATGTAATGACTTTCAAGAGTCTTTATGATCATCTCTCACTCTTTGTACTCCTGTAACCTGTTTGATTTTGACCTTCATCCAACACCCTGGTGTTGACAGCCCTCCTGTCTCATGAAAGCTGTATTAAGTAACACAAAGCCAATTGCTTATTTTATCCACACATATTTCAATCAGTAATGCACACAGTATCAAATTGTCTACTATTTCATACAGCTGTTTTTTTCCCTCTTCTTAAATTGAAACAAAGTACTGGTAAACCTGTTTTTTTTCTGGGATACACAAATAAATGACAGTAAGATAATGTATGATAGATTTGGCATCTGTATGCTAAAAGGGAGAATGAAGAAACTATTGGTAAAATATATTATTATTGTTATGACAAAGCATTGTTTGCACAGTTTATTTGACACATATAGGCATTAGGATATTCTTGGGAGTAATTAGAGAACCAAAGAAGAGGCAGCCCTGAAGTAGGGTGGCAGCAATGTGGCAATCATGCATGCTCCCTTACTTGACTTATATATGTATATTTCTTTATTGCTCCAGCTCATGTTTATGTGTTCCTCTATACACTATTTCCCCTACTGTTCTTATAAAGTCAGTTTTTATTTGGGCAGTTCATGTGGCCTCTCTCAGAGGGAGGAGAGTGCCCAGTGCTACACGGCATGAAAGCACACCAACAAGGGCAGGAGCCAAGGGCAGCTCTGCAGGAACACACTGATGGCAGAGCATGTCTCCATTTTACCTGTAAAGTGAGACAAGGGAAACAGGTGAGAGAATAAAATGCTACTGATGTGAAATGAGCAAATCATCTGTGCCTATGTGTGCTGTACTTCCAATCATGCAATTTATTTTTTCTGATCTATCTACAGTTGAACAACTGTTGACACACCAAGGCACGAGGCTGATTCATAATACAGTTTATACTATACATATACTATAAATATACCTCCAGACACGCTAGATATTTTTGCCCACCTTAAGGTCCCTTTTAAAGAAAATAAACTTCATTCCTGAAATTTGAATTTCTTATTATACCCCAAACAAAAGTGATACACCTCACATAAAGTGCAATTTACATGGTGCAGTCAGGGCTCATATAGCTGTGGCATATGTTTTTCAGCATACATAGGAAAAACGGTATAGAACAACTTTTAAAATAAAAACAGATTGGTCAGGAGAGCTTAATCCTAATGAGTGATTGCCTCACCTTTCTGAATAAACACGCTGTCAACCAAATTTGAAGTTTTGCAGATGAAAGTTGTGTTTTCAGTTATCGGGAAGTTGGACAGTGTCAGCTTGAACCCAAAAGGTTGGAGTGGTTCAACACGGGTTTTGTCCTTGAAGGTCACATCAGCAGTAATACCGGTGACATTGGTGTTAATGATGGCTTCCTTGTTGTTTTTGGAAATGGAAAACTCGTAGTTGTTAATCTGGTTTTGTCTGGGCTCCAGTCTGCATTCTACTCTTATGTCCGTTTCTTCCTGACACACAAGGATTTTCTTACAAAATCCAGATGCCACTAAAACTGGAAATGATAAATCATAATTTAGTGAGATAATGTGTGACCAGCATTATACAATGAGCTATACAGTATTGCAATTAATATATTTTCATTAGTCCATATTTTACAGTTCATCAACATTATGTAAAACACACACACAGTAAGTAAGTAGGCACTTTACAGGTAAAATTGTGTACTATGTAACTTCTGTGTAAACAAATACCTCTTTGTAAGGTTGGGTTCAGGGTCAGGGTTATATTTAGGATGATGGTTAGGGCTGATATTGGTTAGGGTAGGAAGTTGCTTGCAATGCCAGTATAAATGTCAGGACTGCAGCTCCCTAGCCGGGTTTGTTTTGTTTTTGTTTTTTGTTTTCCCTGTCCATGTGCTTTTGTTTTTTCCCTGTGTTCCAGCCCTGCCCTGCTCTCCGCCCACCTGATCATCTGACTGGCTCCACCCGCCTACCTGCACACCTGAACCCCATCTTGTCATCTGCCTTGCCCTATATATTCCTTGTTTGTTTCTTGTCTCATTGCGAGTTCGTCTCAGTTTGTCTGTGTCGTTACAAGCTGTTTGTTCCTGTTCTGCCTGCTGTTTATCTGTACTCTTGCCTGTTTTCTTGACCACGTTTTTGGATCTGATTTTTGGTATTGTTAGCCGTGCTTTTCTAGTTTTCCGACTTCGCCTGTTTTGAGTACGTTTTCTGGATTCCCCGTGTTGGCTTTATTAAACTTCGCTTTGCGCACCCTATTCCGCTGTCTGCGCTTGAGTCCCTGCCTGAGCCCTGACAAAAGCCATTCTTTTTTTGCTGTTTCTCATTTTGCTGTTTTGCATTTTGTTTGACTTACAAGAAAGTCATTGGCTCCACCATAGCTAGGGTAACAGATGGGTAACTTAAAAGTATTAAGAAGATAGGCTTTCAGACTGAACTCTGGTAAGAACCAACATTGGTTCCACTTCAATTCAAGAAATGAATTGACGATCAAATCAATCAGTTGAAAATCTCCCCAACATTTTTTATGAAAATATTTTAATTCATGAGTTGAATTTCAATTTATTCCCTGAACTGACTGAATTGAAATGGAACTGACCCCAACTCAGGTATGAACAAGGTCTCCCTGAAGCTTCCTATGGAGACAAACAGCTAGCAGTGGTTTGACAGTTCAGCACAGGGTATAGTCTGCTGATGTGTGGGAAGCCATCTTTCATAAAATGTGATCTGATCTACATCTAAGTCACAAGTATAGACAAACAAAATGTGCTTAACCTAACACCACACAAACAATCATAACCTTTCATGTCAGTATTGAACACATCCATTAAACATTCACAGTGCTGGTGGAAAAAGTAAGTGAACCCTTAGGCTAATGATTCCAACAAAAGCTAATTGGAGTCAGGAGTTAGCAAACCTGGAGTCCAATCAATGAAACAAGATTGGAGCAAAAAAGAGATCCCCAAAGACCTACGATCAAGAATGGTTGATTTGCATAAAACTGGAAGGGGTTACAAAGTAATCTCAAAGACTTTAGGTATTCACCAGTCCTCAGTTAGACAAATTGTCTACAAATGGAGACGATTTAGTACTGTGGCTACTCTCTCTAGAAGTGGGCGCCCAGCCAAGTTGACTTTAAAGGCACAACTCAGAATGCTCGATGAGGTAGAAAAGAACCCTAAAGTAACAGTTAAAGGCTTGAAGGAATCATTGGAACTGGTTAACATCTCTGTTCATGAGTCTACCATATGCAAATCATTGAACAGGCATGGTGTCCATGGCAGGACACCACAGAGGAAGTCGCTGCTTACCAAAAAAAACATCACTGCACGCCTGAAGTCTGCCAAAGAGCACCTTGACACTCCACAACGCTACTGAGAAAATGTTTTGTGGACATGATGAAACTAAGGTTGAGCTGTTCAGGAAGAACACGCAGTGCTACGTATGGCATAAAAAGGGCACCGCAGACCAACACAAAAACATCATGCCAACGGTGAAGTACGGTGGAGGGAGCATCATGATTTGGGGCTGCTTTGCTGCCCTGGGGCCTGGACAGCGTGCCATCATCGAGGGGGAAATGAATTCCTAAGTTTATCAAGGTATCCTACAGGATAATGTCAGGGTGGCTGTCCACCAGCTGAAGCCCAGTAGAAGCTGGGTGATGCAGCAAGACAATGACCCTAAACATCAAAGTAAATCTACTACAGAATGGCTTCAAAAAAAGAAAATCTGCCTTTTGGAGTGGCCCAGTCAGAGCCCAGACCTGAATCCAATAGAGATGCTTTGGAATGACCTCAAGAGAGCCGTTCACACCAGACATCCTAAGAATATGGCTGAGCTGAAGCAGTTCTGTAAGGAAGAATGGTCCAAAATTCCTCCTGAACGTTGTGCAGGTCTGATCAGCAGCTACCAGAAGCGCTTGTTTGAGGTTATTGCTTCCAAAGGTTTGACCAGTTATTAAATCCAAGGGTTCACTTACTTTTTCCACTATGCACTATGAATATTTAATGGATGTGTTCAATAAAGACATGAAACATTATAATTGTTTGTGTGATGTTACTTTTTCTTCCCACTGTAGATATGTTTTAGTGTGCATTGAGTGTCTACAACATTGCTACAAGATTTAAAATTGTATCCATAATTTAAAAAATAGAATTTTTCAATGTTCATCTTACCTGTGAGAAAAATGCTACATATGAAAAGACTGTTCATTGTGCCGAATAGTTTCCTCTCTTCAGTCTGCAAGAAATCCAAGAGTCTGTTAGTACAGCAGTTATTTATACCCTTTACTGCAGCCTAATCTAGAGTTACTTACATATACTAATCATTAGAAGTTGTAGGATACCTCACGCGATTGCAGGAAAATTGTGTGATTATCCCTGTTTTGAAGACATGGGAACATTGCTTGGGCCAGCACAGAGCTCCAACCTCAATCCAATAAAACATCTTTGTATAAACTTGAATGCAGAATTAGGGCAAGCCCAAGATGGCCCTCCTCAGTAGTGGAGTTTACTAATGGTGAGCAGTGGCACATAATACCAGCAGCTTTCTCATAGAACATAAATTCGTAGACAATGTAATGTCATACTGTTCCATTATGCATTGAAGTAGTCATTCATTTCTTGGAATAACGACAAGTTTTATTTCATGTTAAACTACCCTTATCTAACGACTTTTGGCAGAATGGTACAGTCTATATGTCATCCACTTATACAGCTGGATATTTACTGAAGCAATTCATATTAAGTGCTTTGCTCAGTAGTACTTCAGCAGTGCCCTTCCTTTACATCCAAATCACATGGCTGGTTACATCTATGTTCTGCAGAAAAAAGTTTCGGACTTTGGAAGGAATAAATAGATAGTGTGCAATCTTATAAATACCTGGGATTGAAATTCACATTGATTACATTGTAAGGAAATATGTTTATGTATATTTGTTTTTGAAAGGTATCATGTTTTTATTGCAAGCTAAAAGACCTGTTACACATATTTTTGCTTCACCAATTGATTGCTAAAATCCATTGTATAAGCATGTGTTTTCCACTAACATGCAGGCCTCACTCAAATATACAAATATAAAGTAACCAACCCATTGCCACTGTGTTACTCATTCTGTGAACGTGTAGTATTGGCCTCATTTAATCACTGCAGATACATCAATTGGAAATTTTTTGAAGAATTTAAAATTAATTTCAGTAATTTTCAAGTAAAATTAGCTGGCTATATTCAGCAAGGGTAATTCTTACTTTCAGTCATGTGTCAGATAGGATCGCATCATTAAGATTTTATAAAATGTTATAATAAACATGTTAAAATGCTTGCAGGACAGTTTGGACCAGTTTACACCGCTAAGTGTGTGGTTCGAACCACTGAACAACAGCCTGGTGCATTGGATGGTTAACTAAAAGGTATGGAGAATTGGGAGCTTGCAGCAGGAGATAGAGAAGCTGCTAAAAAAAAAAAACGCCTGTCATTCCCTACGTCAGAGAGGCAAAAATAGCAGCGAAGGCACTGCTGCTGGTAATACATGACAAAAAATCTGTACTTAATGCTGCAATAAAAAACATTGACAAAAATATGATAGCCTATCAGTAGGCTACATACAGTAGGCTATAAGGAACATGTCGCTATTACCAAACATCAATTTGTTCTTAATGCTACATCATAAACATGCGACAAACAATGTGAACACGGATTTCAGCATTGTTTAATTGAAAGCGTTTCTTGAAACCGTTTAAACTCCCAATCCAATCCCTTAATCCCAACTAGGACAAAGCGTATATACTAGGTTGTAACGAAACTACAGCACCTAAACGGGTTATAATAACCAAGCACGTTGCATTATTCCTCTACACGTACAGATAGCTGTGGGAAACTATCCAGTTGTAGATATATTATGGCATAGAGATGGAGAATCACTTTTCTACACTTACAGGTAAATATAGGAAACTGACCTGCGTTTTTAAATCTTTGTGACGCAAGTGATGACGGAAACGGTGATGTAGTTGAAGTGTTTGATGTGCCACAAACCACAGACCACAATATGTTTCAGCTTCAGCACCGATGGTCGAACCCTAACACCTCGTAACACACGTCGATTTGTTCTCGTAGAACACCATACGAAATGCGACGTTATTTGAGGTTGTTCATGTAGCTGTGTGGTAGCATATGGACAATGAACAATGAGCACATATTATGCAAAACAAATGAACAGATAACCGTGGTTGAGTACCTGTGCTTATTCGTTTCAGTCGTCACATAAAGCATGACATAATGTATAAGGAAAGTAAATGTTCAGCTTTTTATTGGTAATTGTGCAGGGCTGCCAAATGTGATAAAATCAAATAGTTGTCAAATAAAAACTGTATTCTATGTTCATTTCAACTACGAGTACCCTGTGTAATGTTTTGATGTTACACGTGAAAAACATGTTTTGCCATCACCTTGGGTGTGGTTGGGTAGTTAGGAAGCGGCAATCGTAGCATGAAAGCTGATCAAACAGGTAGTGCCAAGAAGGCCAATTGCGCCAATTTTTTTTTTTTTTTTGCTGAAATGAAATGCATCCCATCTTCTTGTTGTCCTATATATCACGCAGCATTATTGGAATCGTCTCACTACACGAAAAATGCTTTCTACACGAAAAATTTTTCTAGCACATAATTCTAAATTATTGTACAATATCCATTATGCCAAACATTGTATTAGAGATGTGAGGACAACCATTTAATTTTTTTTTTATTAGCAATGTGTTAACTTAATTATTTTAATTCAACGTGCCATTACTTTTGTTAGAAGCCCTTCTCCAAGGGCTTACAGGGCTTCAAACGCTGCAAGGACCAAAAAAAAAAAAAAAAAAAGCAATAAACAGCAATCACAAACAATATAACAGCATAAAAGAGAATAAATCCAAGTTGCTGACCAAAATGACCAAAGTGCACTCTCTTGTTGCACAGCACTCAGAAAAATTGTTCTGCTCTTGGGCATCTCTAATGACAGTACATAATGGCTATATGGCATGTCCAATAAAAGGACTTTCCTGCTTCATAGTTAAATTTGTTGTATTGGATTTGTATTTAGCTCGTTTCACAATGTAAGATTTATTCTGCACATAATGCAAACTAGCCCTGGGACTTTATATGTTACTCAGGTTCAGGCACTCTTCCTTTCTCAGCCAACTAATTATCTGTCCCTCCTGAGTGGGGCTGGTGCTGTATCCAGGGACCTTTTGCATCTGTAATACATTACCAAGCCCACGCGCATCTGCAGTCACAGACTAAAGAAAGGAGAATGGAACAAAGATGAGCAGGCAGTTTGTTCTGTTTGAAACTGACTAGCATGTGGAGGAGTTTGAAGTCATCCCACGCCCTTGTTCTTCACTCCCAGCTACCCTACGGTTCATTCTAGAAGCTGAGGACCTCACTGGCACCTGCAGCTCTACTCGATGCAGTAATAATTACCCCCATGTTTTGAATTTGATGAGAAAAAAATCCATATTTTGCCTGTACACATCTTAGCGTCACCCCGGCAACATTGTCCCGTTTTGAAGGACGTGTAACAAAGAGCTTCCCGATCGAGCGCGCCCTGCAGCTCCCCTGTGCCCACCCATCACAAGTCCCACAGCGCCAGACTGGGCAGACAGGTCATCCCCCTTTCCCCCCTCCCACAGTAACGCAGACGGTGCAGAGCAGCTGTGCAGCGCTGCCTCCCTGCCTGCCCTTCCCACACCTCCATCATGCAGCATTGCGTGAGACAGGCTCTCCTGCAGCAGCCCCTCCCACAGGAGTCTGCTGCAGTCAAACGTCCGAGGTAACATCCTTATCACTCTTGCATTGTGTGTTCACCAGCTGATCTGAAGCTGATGGGTCAGCACTTTACAGAATGTCATGCGTGTCCTTTTCAACACCCCTGATTACCTCCACACAGTGGAGTGGCACAGCATTTGCAGTTCTCATGCAAAAACAGAGCTGGCATTTCTGAAGATACAAAAGCAAAATAACACTAAAAATCCTTCACTTTTGAGTGGATTGAAAATACCAGTAAATGATCTTCTCCCAAAAAAACTATGATAATCATCATCACTAACTTAAACAGCAGTGTTGCAAGCAAATGTCATGTCAAGGTAAATATATTCCTCTTGAATGCCTCTGTGCTAAAGGGGAGTGATCTCTCTGCCTGCTCTGGTATTCTTACCTTAAGAGAATGCCTGCGTGGGTCCTGCAGTGGTGATGCGTTCACGTCTCTGCCTCTGCTGCTGCAAAGCTCACCCAGGCTGTTTTATCACTGCAGAAACCCCTGACACTCTGTAAGGCACCACCCAAAAAAGGAGGGTGGGGGGGAAGTGAGGTCGTGGTGGGGGGGGTTTCCTAGCTGCAGCACAGAGCTTGTTCCCAGTCTGCAGTGACTCAGAGCCAAAACACAGTCTCAACCCAGGGAGGTGTTACATCTGTGATGTTGCTAAACAGGAAACCCACACAGACTGCAAGGTTTTAATGGCTCCCCCCCTCCAGAATCTTCTGTGGTTTCATCCTTCAGCAGAAATCCTGTCCCAAAGTCCACTCTGTGTGTCCTTATGTTTTCAACCTATCATATGGAATCAATCACCATTTCTTAACTTTTACTAACAAATAAATGAAAGCTCATACTCGCTGTTGCTAAAAACGCCAAACTGTAGGCGTAGTAAAAGCAATACTTATATTTAATTGTAAGTCCAAAGTATAGACAAATGTTTATTGAGTTCAGCCCTGTATACCTCTCCCCATCCTTTTCAGTCTAACGTCAGAGAGCAGAAACAAACCAAGGCTTCTTGCTCTAAACACACATGATTAAAACAGAACATGGAAATGGAACAAAAGCTTTTTTTTATTGAATCACAAGATGTACAACATGAAGTGATCACATTTGGCTGTCACAGGCCAGAAAAGACATCTGTTATATTTATACTCATTATAAATCTTTATCCAAAAAGCTTTTGACTCTCATTTGTTGTATTTGGAATAGGCTGGATGGTAAAATACCATTAAAGCATTTGGGGATGTACTATAAATAATACAGTGTCTACTGAGGTTTTTACTGGAATCCATACTTTGTGCATTGCTTAATGGACCCATCATTATGATGGAAAACAGCTTGTGTGGAACGGTGGCAAAGAAATTGTCTGAAATGACAGTTTTGTGATTTAAGTACTCACTCCATCTTTTGGCTCCCCCCAATAATCGAACAATGACCTGAACAAGGGGATTGTCATCACCTTATTCAGTAAATGTGAGTGAATGTCACCAAAATATTTGATTGAAAATTCTGACTACCTTCATAATGGGTTGACCCATTATGAGCCAGTAGAGCTATGATGGAGGAGGCAGAGAATGTGATTTCTCAACACCTGTTTTTCAGTACATACTGGCTGCTTTGTTCATCCCTTGGCAGCTGCAACCCTGCTGTCAGGGTTTTGGAGACAGCTTCCCGAAATGACCAGCAGGTGTCCTCGTGACAGCCAGTCTATCCCGGTTGCCTGCTGCCTCCCTCAGCCCCCACCGGACGGACTTCCTTCCTCCTTGTGTGCATCATTGATTGATTGATCACGTCTGTTTACAATTAGTCTTTGAGTGTTTGATGTATTTACCCCACCTGTTGTATTGTTCCCTGCTCAGTCTTGAGCTTGCCTGCTTCTTGTGCCTATGGTTTGCTCGTTTAGTAAAGTTTCTTTGTTTGTTGTATTCCTCCTGTGTGTTTTTGAATGACCTCTGCATCTGGGTCCTGCCTGCTCCTCCGTTACACCTGCCTAGTGTATTAACAGCCCTGTCATATTAAATTAGCTGTGATGAAACCCATATTTTGCTATTCTTCTATCTAGTTGCTCTGTGAGTACCTGAAACTCAGGACATCTGGGTTGGGTGAGCCATGCAGCATCCTTTTGTCCCTGCCTGGCTGCGTACTGTCCCCTTGAGTGGGGGCAAATGCCTGTAAACACTGGTTCAAGATCAGTACACACATAATGCTCAGGCTACAAGATGTTCAACTGTAGCTTTCTTCAGAATTTTTGCTAAGAAAGAGAGACTGAATGTATGATTGTAGTTCATATGAATTTTAGGACCTTGATTTGGTTTCTTCAAAAGGGGCATGAGAAGGGTTTTTCATCTTTTCCAATACAATCTGGAAAATGTGCTCAGTGGGTATTAGTTAAATTGGTAATGGTATTAAGAAAATCTAGGATTGTTGTTGTTTTCCTCAATTAACTTTGAGAAACAAGATGACTGGACTGATGAACGTCCACATTTCTAATATAAATGGGTATCCCTCCCTGCCAGAAAGAATACCTTTTGACTGGTTGAGTGCCATTTATGTTCCATTTCACAAAACGCTCGTTTAAGCTTTTGCATGTGGTCAGTACAGCAAGAGGCTGTTTTTTTCTCATTCTCATCTCACTCTGATCTTCAGTTTCCACACAAAACTTATCCAAGGACACATCATAAAGACATACTGTAGCGTAGCAGATGGGTCAAAGTCGCTGGGACAGTGCCATTTCAGAGGGGTTTTATGCTGTGTGAACTTCATATACCTTAACATAACTTCGCATACACTATATGGCCAAAAGTATGTGAACACCTGACCATCACACCTATATGAGATTATTGGACATCCCTTTCCAAAACCATGGACATTAATATGGAGTTGCCCATCCCACCCCCCTTTGCAGCTATAACAGCCTCCACTCTTCTGGGAAGGCTTTCCACAAGAGTTTGGAGTGCGCCTGTGGGAATATGTGCCCATTTATGAGGTCAGGCACTGATGTTGGATGAGAAGGCCTGGCTCACAATCAGCGTTCTAATTCATCCCAAAAGTGTTCAATGGGGTTGAGGTCAGGGCTCAGTGCAGGTCACTGGAGTTCCTCCACGCCAAAGTCGTCAAACCATGTCTTTATGGACATTGCTTTGTGCACAGGGTTACAGTCATGCTGGAACAGGAAAGGGCCTTCCCCAAACTGTTACCACAAAGTTGGAAGCATACAATTGTCTTTGTATGCTGTAGCATTAATGCTAACCTTCACTGGAACTAAGGAGCCTAGCCAAAACCGTGAAAAACAGCCCCAGACCATTATCCCTCCTCCACCAAACTTTACAGTAGGCAATGTGCATTCCAGTAGGTAGCGCTCTCCTGGCATCTGCCAAACCCTGATTCGACCATCAGACTGCCAGATAGTGAAGCGTGATTCATCACTCCAGAGAACGTGTTTCCACTGCTCCAGAGTCCAGTGGTGGCGTGCTTTGTGGGTTTATGTATCTATGTAGTGACTTTCATCTCTGTCAAGGACCTCAGTGCACTTCACAGAAAGGGAGTGGGTGAGGTCACTTTAACCACCTCCACTCCACATCATTTCTTTGTGGCAGAAACCCCAACAGCAGAGGTTTTGCTGAAGGACATGGGAACATGACAAAATACCATGAAACGTTTAATGACAACAGGCTGTAATATAACACCTCAAGACTTCACCTACACTACAGTGTCATTACCAGTGCACTGGGGGAAATGATCCATCATTACTTTACCATCAGCAGCATCAGTCTAACCACAATTACTTTTCCCAGTGACATTGCATGTCACCTCACAGGTGACATCCAGACACATCCAGGATCCCACCATTACATTTATCCATTGTGATTGGACTGTGGCTCAAAAAAGTAGTCTTACAAAAGGTAAGCAATGCCAGAGGACTGAACCATGCATCATAATGAGCCCCATTACCACTTTATTTGCATTGTATTTTGCACCAGCATCACATGGTCTTCAATATAAACCATTAGCCCAAATAAACATTCTGAAGGAGTAAAAAAAAGCAAATCAGTTTGCACTAAAATAATTTTCTGAAAGGTTTATAATAGTTCTTGCTCAGTATGTTACAGTTGGAAACCACTGTTACATCAGGCATGCACACAATCGATCATATCTCACTGTTTATACTCCCATCACTTTCGGTGATTTCCTGTATTAGGGACTAATCATACATTATACAGTCTTCTGTATCTAATGCAGAATTTTAAACCCCAAACCAGCTCATTCCTGTGCCATCATTTGTAAAAAAATCAATTGAACATGGTATTTTGTATACTAGTAGCAATATAACAATAACAATGCCCCAACTGAAACTCAGCTGTTGAAAAACTGGCTCATTGCCACACCACAAGTACTGTAGACTAATTAAAAATAATAGAAAGGTCCAGACCTGAAGCACTGATATGGGATAGGGCCACGGTTGAAGCACTGAGGTGGAACAGGGCCAGGGTTGAAGCACTGAGGTGGAACAGGGCCAGGGTTGAAGCACTGAGGTGGAACAGGGCCAGGGTTGAAGCACTGAGGTGGGAGAGGGCCAGGGTTGAAGTACTGAGGTGGGACACGGCCAGGGTTGAAGTACTGAGGTAGGAAAGGGCCAGGGACTGAAGTACTGAGGTGTGCTGTGATTGGCCTGACATGCAGATGTGTGCTGCTTTGAGGTACCTTGGGATAGATTGTTTTTATAACAGTGATGCGTTGTGGGTCCCAAACACAGTCTTCTTCCAGGCCACTCGGCACCATCCCACAGTTGGGAGGACACCAGGCCGTGTCATAGCCATAATTGTGCCAGGTCTTCTGCATGGGGTGTCCTTGATAATCAATTTTTTTCACTTTGCCAACATGGACCCTGAGCTTCAGTACAACACGATCTTTCTCAGGCAGGTCCAGGGGGTACCTACTGGCCTTCTGTAGTTCCCGGCTCACATAGACGCCCCGCCCAAGCATGCCATTGCTGGACTGACGGAACCCTGTGGCCATAATTTGTCTTGCGGCCTCCCGAGAGGTGCCATGGTACATGATGTAGGTCTTGTTATCTCCGGGTTCTGTGCAGCTACCCAGACATGGCTCAGCTGATTGTTCTCCGTCATCTTCTGCCCACATGTTCACTGGCTGTGGAGAGAGTTTGACACTCAACCATCATGTGCAGAAGACAAAAGTCAAACATTTATAGCTGTAAGAAGACAGTCTATAGAACACAACATGGAATCCCACCCTCAGTAGCGTGTAGATTTGGTGTCCTGCAACCACCAGTCTCTCCTTACCCCTAGCTCTACTTTTCCTTGAATGTATCGCCAAGGTAGCCAAGGTCAGCAACACAGAACTTGCACTTGGCGTTCCAGTAACATTCTTCAAATGGAAACTGCTTTGCAGCAATCCTTTATTTTCTATTTATCTATTTTTCTAACTGTAACTTGGCTTGCTGTATCGGGTATGAAGCACTTCCCGGATGGCTCTTAAAATATGTTAGAACTCACTCTATACAGAGAGAGAGGGGGTTGCTATCATTGTAATTTCAAGGTAATAAGAGATACACTCCTACGACTGGTTTTATGCCTCCCTTAATGGAAAAAGAGCTGTATTTGAGAATGCAAACAGACAGGTTTCCCAACTGTTTCATAGTTGTATAATTCATTGGTAAAAAAACACTTTTATCACAGCATTTTTCGTAGAAAAATAATTAGATACATTTTACAAATCAAAATCATTTTTTGACCAAAATTTGATTATATAATGGTTTTACTTCAAATGTGGGATTGCAATGTTTAAACCGAGGAGCTATTATTCTTTATAAAAATGTTTTCCTGCTCTCACTTGAGATGAGCAGACCATCTGCATATCCACTTTATGACATGCATCTGCTTCAGTTACCTTGTTTTCTCTAATGATCCTTCTCCTTTTTCATCAAAAATTATTCAACATTCTCTTGAACACACTGGTTGTACTACAGTGAGAGCAACACTGAGATTAAAACTCATTTTATAAAAAAAAATAAATAAATAAAAAAATATTTTGAGAAAATATAAAAACAAGAATATAAGACTGACTAAAACAATTGGTTAAAGGCTGATGAACTGATGTGTGCTGGGTTGCTGGACTGACGGAACCCTGTGGCCATAATTTGTCTTGCGGCCTCCCGAGAGGTGCCATGGTACATGATGTAGGTCTTGTTATCTCCGGGTTCTGTCCAGCTATTCAGACATGGCTCAGCTGATGCATTAAAATCGTCTTCTGCCCACATATTCAATGGCTGCAAACAGAGTTTGACATTCAACCATCATGTGCAGAAGACACAAGTCAAACATTTATAACTGGAAGAAGAAGACAGTCTACAGAACACAACATCAAATTCAGTATACATAGTGTATTATTATTGTGTAGATTAAAGTATGTTTTATTATTAAATTGTCTATTATTATTCAAAATCAGAAGCTGGACTTCAGTGTGCTCCATTACCTTGAAAAAGATCTGTTTAGTCGTAAGTATATTAGTACATGGACTTTAAGGGCACAAAAAGCTGAACTATGATAGAAGTACTTGATTCAGCTATGTCTGACTCTGACAAATTTCCAGAGCAGAGAGAGGCAAGTAATACATACTTTATTCCCACTGTTAACCCCTTATGAATCAAACTCCTTTTTAACCAGATCTGTAGCACATCAACACACGCTTCTCATTAAAGCACTGCAGTCAAAGTTAGACTGCACCAAAAACTGGAGACAATGCCACAGATGTCTTTTGAGGACTTCACCGGAAGCTCTGCAATCATATGACGTAGACAATGAATTTAGAGGCACCCTCAGTAGTAAACAAGAGTGCAGGGTGCAGAAGAAAGGAAAATACCAATAAAATAAAATAATTGACAGAATATAAAATACATACCCTGTTTCCTGATGCATTGCAAGGTAATAAAGTAAGTGCGATAACTTCATATATTCAACTTTGCATTGAAAATACACACATAAATTTTCCCAGTCACATAATACATGCGCAGTAGAACTAGAACTACATTTCCCACGATGCTTCGGGACGCACCAAGCGACTCCAGCCCTACACGGCGGCAACTTCAGATGCTGTTCCAAGAGGAAAGCACTTTATTAAATCATAAAATACTAACAACGCGAGTTAAAAGTGATTCGTTTCAACAGCACCATGCTCTTAAAACCATTTTACACTCAAAAAGGAAAAGTAGCGGAGCACTTCAGAATCGTTTGTGTTAATTTGCAAAATACTTACAGTGCAAACTCAAATGACTCGTTTCAGCAATATGCAGTCAAAGTCCATTCAACATCCATGCGTATAAATCACAGTACCCTTGTTCATTATGCTTTGGTATACGTTACACACGTACAAAGGAATAAGGGTGACGCACCATGTCTGCTGTGCTAAATACGCTCGTAGAAAATAGAGCCAAAACATACTCCCTTGGGAAACGTAAATATCCGTGAACACACGTTTACAACATATGTTAATTGAAATGAACATACCGCAGTGCTTACCTTGAAAATAGTGAAACGTATTTTGCGCTTGCTGATTTGTCAATCGAAGGCAATTGATCCCTGTCAGAACAAATAAGTCGTCTTCACGTCTTCACAATAACCTTTCCGTTTTAGTTCTACGGAAACTGAGAACTGCAATTGCAGAGGGAGTTCTAGATCTCAGCCCCCTTCAAAAGAATATGAGCTGTATAGCTGTATATTTCAACATTTTAGTAAATCGTTTCGAGGCTTTGCAGCCTGATCATTTATCACTATTGTGGTGGAAAATTTTTGATAGTGTACCCCATATGTAAATTATGAGTATTGCCACTTTCATCCCCCCCCCCCCCCCCCTAGAGAAAAGCGCTGCTTGACGTGGTACGATTGCCAGCAAACATAAGCATTGCCAACAGATGTTGGCTTTTGATTTTAACCACAGTTATTGACATACTAACTGAAGTCATTGATATATTACATTAGCTATTTATTTTATCTTTACTGTACATGTGGAGGTCTGGAAATGTATAAGGAAACCAGACAATCTAATATGTTAGCCTTAAATAATATGTATTCTATTATACTTTGTATAGTGGAAAATATTGTTTGCATTAAGCACTACTACTGAAAAGTAATATGATGTGATTCTATGCCTAAATAATGCTGGGGGTTACCATAGGTCATAAACTGTAAGGGCTCAGGCAAGGACTCAGTCGCAGACCAAGAGAGCTTCAGGTTCCAGGCGGGTTTATTAATGACGGCAGGCAAGTTGCGCAACAAAAGCAGGCAGGGTCGAAAACCGGAAGGCAGTCCGTGGACAAAAGCAGGGTCGGTAACAGAAGCAGGGAGGGTCAGGAACCGGGCAGGCAAACGATCAAGCAACGGGACAAAACGGCAGGCAGAAAACGAAGACGAAGGGCAGGCAGAGTCAAACACGGAGAAATCAGACATCCAAAAAACTGCGGGAACGAAACAGGTACGAAACATACTGCAACGAACTGGCAAACAAGACAGGAACAAGCAGGGTAGAAATAGGGCTGGGCTGATGAGGAGATGGGATGCAGGTGAGCAGGCGGGCAGGTGAAGGTAATGGGGCAATCAGGTGGGCGGGGACCAGGCGGGGAGTGGGGCGGGGCTGGAACACAAGGAAAAACAAAAAGCACATGGACAGGGAGAAACAAAAACACCACAGCTAGGGGGGCGGAACCCTGACATAAACATTGCATGTAGGCCATTGTAAGACACCGCTAGGGGGGTAATCTTGGGGCTATTATAGGACAGTGGGTGACCTTGGAGAAGGAACACTGCCTTCAGCATTGGCCCTCCCTGGAAGTCACCCCAGAACCTTTGTGCACTATGTTGCTGTTCTATAGTCATGCCAACTTCTCCTATTGATTCATGGTCTACGCTTATTGTACCTTCTCTCCCTTCACTTCTCCTATTGGTTTACGGTCTACGCTTATTGTATCCTTTTTCTCTGACTCATAGTCATGCCACCTTCGCTTATTGTATCTTCTCCCCCTGACATGCCCCTACAGCGTGTCAGCATTTTTTGCCTCCTTTTAACATATGTATCCCATTTTAGTTTTATATTTTCTTTAAGGAGTCATACAGCTAGAAAATAAGAGCTGATTGCCTGCTTTGGCCTAGCTGACATCTACTGGCAAATGCTTGCGAACTGTATGTGGATTTACTGCAGTTTGTCATAGTTGCCCATCATAGTAGTGCTGAGCCAACAGCCCCCCTTTGCGGGGTTCAATTCTTCTTTGTCTTGTTCCTGTGGCCCATCTTCTGGGCCGTGTCCAGACGGGGCCTAGTTCTTACATTAACCCTTTGCTTTAAGGTCTAACCTTGTAGCTTATGGCACATAGATATCTGTGTGCCTTCTTACAGTCTGCAGCACCGCGGTCTGGCTAACTGAGTTACTTAACTTTTTTTATTATTTAAATGTGGGCCTGGAAATAATGGTAATATTCCAGGCATATATGCCGTGTATTATTTAATTATGTTTAAAAATCATATAGGTGTGGAGTGGAAATAATGGGAAATTTCAGAAGTGTTATGTTTAAAAATAATATACAATTAATGACTATGGAGTTTATGGGACTTTCTAGGCGGGGTAAATGTAACAGCTTAAAAATTAAATAATGGTGTATTAAATGGAAAATGGGATGATCTTGAAGGAGGAGCCTGGGAGGAGTTGGAAATTGTGGTCTGGGATAGGAAGAGTGAGAAAAGGCATAACGGATGGATGTAGGCTGAGGGGAGGGCAGAGTGTTTGTGAATGTATACACACCGCATATACACCTGTTGCTCCGCGGACCAACCCGGTTTACTGTATGTGATTGATCACCATATGCAATAAACCAAACAACCATGATTACATCAGACTCTGTGAGGACTTATTATTTTCCGGAAGGCATCAAAATGTGGAGGAAGACCCTCGGTCCATTTGGCCCAGACCAGGGGGATATCCACCACACTATACGCAAAAATCGACAGTCTCACAGAAGTGTCATTACGATTGCTTCGGTAGAATACAATAAGCTGAACATAAATCTGGTAGGCCTACACGAAACTGTGAGTGCTAAACCACTCTTTCTTTCACTTTAATTTCATTGTCAAAATGCAAGGACTTACTGTATTTGTCAAGATGTCGACAGCTCTTAGTTGAAGGGAGTTGTATTTTCTAAGTTTCTAGAATTAACATGACATGTTTGAAAGGTTGCATTTTCTGAGGTTCATGTGTCTAGAATTAACATGAAATATTTCAAACATGTTCAGGGCACTGAAGGAAGTGATCTATTTCAGTAATCTTGTTTAATGTATAACACTTACCCCCCTTTTCTACAAAAATTATTCAACATTCTCTTGAACACACTGGTGGCAATACAGTGAGAACAAAGCTTAACCATTTCCTGAAATTATGCCAGAAATTATGTTGAAGAACATCAGATAAAAGAATAATAAGATGGATAAGACTAACATATCTTTTCAGATATAGGTTTTTTACTTAAATGGATGCAGCATGTTATATTTGATACACAATATTTTACAAAATATGTTAATTCAAATAAACATGCTGTACTATTTACCTTGAGAATATTTCAAGGTTGTTTGCTATTGCATTTGTCAATAGAGACACAAAGAGGGAATGAAGAGGGTTCTACTTATACCCTGCAAGAACACACTCTTTTGAAGAAGGGTGTTCAAATATTAAATACGTGTACAAGTTATTATATTGACATCAACACTAAGTGGTTTCATGTCTTCATTAAAATTAGACCTAAACAAAGGAAATTTATGACAGCATATTTCAAAGATTAAGAGGATGTGTGTAGGTGACATATTTGTCTTATATATGAAACTAATGGTAAACTGAAATATAAACTGAAACTAATATAAAAACATATAAATGACATTGACATGGTGAGATGCAAAACCCCCCATGCTTTCACTTTCGTTTCATTGTCAAAACTCGTATTTGAGTGGGTGGTTGTTTTCTCTAAGTTTCATGTTTCTGGAATTACCATGAAATATTTGAAGCACTCTCAGTACACTGCAGGAAGTGACTATGAAAGAATGAACATGAATGAACATATATCAGGCAGCAGTGTGGCATAGTGGTAAGGCGCAGCACTTCTACCCAAGAGGTACTTAACCTAGAAATGCCTGAGCACTTATCCAGCAGTGTACTCTATGTAAGCTGCTCTGGATAAGAGCATCTGCTGAATGACAATAATGTAGTGTAATATATATACAGTGTATTACATGCACTTAGAAATATCCTGACTTAATGCATGTGATGTTGGTATCCTTTCTGTTTTGTAATTTATAAAGGCCAACTTCTTTGTGCTTCCTATGTTTCTTATGCTTTATTTATCTTGTATGCAATGTACCACATAACAGACAAGTATATAAAGTGTATGTTTTATAACAGTTTACATAAAGTATATACATTTGTAAACAGTGGCTGTTTTCATCCAAACTTCACTAAAGTTCAGAGGGTGGACTTGTACAGGACACATTGAAAGAAGGGGATGAATAAATTAAACTGCAGGCAAACAAAAAGGCCAAGCAGTTCTAGCCACAACTAGCTCACTGACAGAGCTGGCCCATCAGAGGAGGACAAGCCCGGGCCCAATTTTGTTGGGGAGAACAAAAAAAAAAAAAAAAAAAAAAAGAAGAAGAAGAAAGAAAAACACATAATAAAGCCATGGGTCTATACATGCAATTAATCAGCATTGCACACTGATGTACAGTTTTAGAAAAAAATATTTGGTAAACATCACCGTCTATTGATAGAGAGGATATCCTCATTGCCCAGTGTATTTCAATAGCTATCTCTCACAAGACTCTCATGACATCCCCTATGGCTAAAGCATTTTGGAAGGTGGACCAAAGAGGACATTCTCCCTGTCAACAGAGGGAGCTGTCTGATTATTATTACTGATGCACTGCCAGTGTAGTTAATTGCTTACCTCGCAATGTTTGTGTTCAGGACTGCAAAACATAAGAATAATATAATAGTGTGTACAAGACCCAATACTACTAAATACTCTTTCTGCTTTACTAATAATTATCACATTATGAATACCCTCCTGACTACTGATAAAAATGATTTTTAAATATTCGCTGTTTAATTAAACACATGGAGATCCCACATAGTTATTACATCAAGAAAAGGGAAAAGGGAAGCATTTTAGAAAAATGACTTCTGTGCAGGTAATAGTGATTTTTTTTAGCAAATGCTATCAGTTCCACCAGTGCTATAGAAACAGTACAGACACACTGCTCTGTATCTTTCCTATATATTCAAACACATGTCGTCAAACAAGGGAGCCACTGGAGTGCCTTCCCTAAATTAAAAATAAGAAAGCTTGATGTTCATATATGAGAAATAACTTAAGAACATTGTAAATGTGTAGTTAAAACACAGTGTTGTGCTGATGCAATGAGGCACAAGAGTTTGTGGTTAATCATATATATTGGCATGACCTTCTTAGGTACATACACAGCATACCTAAACTACTTTATGCAATATATGTCTAAATGTAGAAAATGCTTACCTTATAAACCAGTTATTCTGTCTGGGGTCACTGAACACATGAGCTTGTTTAATTTTGAAATGATGTGCCATACCGGCAGTGGGCTTATGATAGGTCAGGTCTACTTATGAACATTGTTCATACTACCTAGTGTATTACCAGCCCTGTCATATTAAATTAGCTGTGATGAAACCCATATTTTGCTATCCTGTTATCGAGTTGCTCTGTGAGTACCTGAAACTCAGGACATCCTGATTGGGTGAGCCATACAGCATCATTTCGTTCCTGCTTGGCTGCTTATTGTGCCTTCAAGTGAGGGAAAATGCCTGTAAGCACTGGTCCAAGATCAGCACACACACACACACACACACACACACACACACACACACACACAGTGTTCAGGCTATAAGATGTTCAACTGTAGCTTTCTTCAGAATTTTTGCTAAGAAAGAGAGATTGAATGTATAGCTGTAGTGAATTTTGTTTCTTCAAAAGTGGCTTGAAAAGGGTTTTTTCAACATTTCCAATGCAATCTGGAAAATGTGCTCAGTGGGTATTAGTTATTTTGGTAATGGTATTAAGAAAATCTAGGATTGTTTTAGTTTTCCTCAATTAACTTTGAGAAATAAGATGACTGGACTGATGAACGTCCACATTTCTAATATAAATGGGTATCCCTCCCTGCCAGAAAGAATACCTTTTGACTGGTTGAGTGCCATTTATGTTCCATTTCACAAAACGCTTGTTTAAGCTTTTGCATGTGGTCAGTACAGCAAGAGGCTGTTTTTTTCTCATTCTCATCTCACTCTGATCTTCAGTTTCCACACAAAACTTATCCAAGGACACATCATAAAGACATGCTGTAGGAGATGGGTCAAAGACAGTGCTGTTTCAGAGGGTTTTTTCTGGTGTGTGAACTTCATATACCTTAACATAACTTCACATAGCTTCATATACCTACCTTTATTAGATAGGCATTCTGGATGGCTCTTCTTTGAAGGTATATACTTTACTTAATGATGTATTTCTGAGTTTGGTCTCTTTTTTAGGTTTATGTATCTATGTAGTGACTTTCATCTCTGTCAAGGACCTCAGTGCACTTCACAGAAAGGGAGTGGGTGAGGTCACTTTAACCACCTCCACTCCACATCATTTCTTTGTGGCAGAAACCCCAACAGCAGAGGTTTTGCTGAAGGACATGGGAACATGACAAAATACCATGAAACGTTTAATGACAAAAGGCTGTAATATAACACCTCAAGACTTCACCTACACTACAGTGTCATTACCAGTGCACTGGGGGAAATGATCCATCATTACTTTACCATCAGCAGCATCAGTCTAACCGCAATTACTTTTCCCAGTGACATTGCATGTCACCTCACAGGTGACATCCAGACACATCCAGGGTGCCACCATTACATTTATCCATTGTGGTTGGACTGTGGCTCAAAAAAAGGTAGTCTTACAAAAGGTAAGCAATGCCAGAGGACTGAACTTTGCATCATAATGAGTCCCATTACCACTTTATTTGCATTGTATTTTGCACCAGCATCAAATGGTCTTCAGTATAAACCATTAGCCCAAATAAACATGAAGGAGTAAAAAGCAAATCAGTTTGCACTAAAATAATTTTCTGAAAGGTTTATAATAGTCCTTGCTAAGTATGTTACAGTAGGACATCAGGCATGCACACAGTTGATCATATCTCACTGCTCATACTCCCATTACCTTGGGTGATTCCTGTTGCCAAAGTACAGTAACTCTTTCACTGCAGATTTATTGGCTACAATATACATTATTTCATTGATGTGCACACTGTTCCAGCTCCTTTGCTAAGAACATTACCATTATTGAGTCACTTATTGTGTTTGTATTGAATTTGGGAAAGAACCTAAACACTGCTGTTCTTTCCCAAGTTCTCTCTCTCTCTCCATACATATATATATATTTCTTTTTGAGCTGGCCTTAGTGCAGGTGGAGTCACTGTGCTGCTTATCAGCACGAACAAGCCAACTGGTGGCACCTGTACCATCCTGTTTAAAGAGGAGCAACTTTGCCTGCAGAGAGAGAGGCACACAGAGACAGTTGCTCCCCAGCCAGCGGTCCACTTTTTTGTTTTGTTGGGTTTTTTTCCAGTTCATTGTCTTTACTTTTTTATGTTTTGGTTTCCCTGCAAGATGTGAGAGATGCTTCTGTCAATCTTAGTGTAGGTAGAAAGTGTAGGTTAGGAAGCGGTTGGGAGAGAGGGAAGAGCTCACAAAACTTTTTAGACTGGCTTAGCCAAACTGCGGTGTCCTGACCCTCCAACTCAGGGAAGCCTGTATGTTTGTACTCTCATTTATAATTTTGTTTTATAAATTTCACTCTGTTTGTGTACCAGCCAAATGAATCATTTCCCCCCTTTTATATGATTTCTTTTAGCTTTGAATGAATAATTTAAGCTAGTTTTTTTCATACAAAGAAAGAGGCAACTGCTTATGTGTTATTCAAAGATTGTCCATATGAATAGAAGCATTGAATTAGTTTCTTGTTAAAGAAAGAAAGAAAGATTTTTATTATTTATTTTTTTGTTGAACAAAGAATTCGGTACATTTTACATTTCAGCAATGTTTTTTGCCAAAAATATGCTAATATCGTTTTTACTGTAATATCTGCTGGGAGCACAAATAACCAGTGTTTTCTATGTTTTCCCCTTTTTTCAACAGACTCTGTTGAACATGGTATTTGCATACTAGTAGCAATGGCAATGCCCCAGTTGAAACTCAATTGTTGAAAAATTAGCTCATCGCCACACCACAAGTACTACAGACAAATTAAGGATACTAGAAAGGTCCAGAGCTGAAGTGCTGATAGGGGGTAGGGATGTAGCAGTAATGTGGGATAGGTCCAGGTTTGAAGCACTGAGATGGGATAGGTCCAGGGTTGAAGCACGGACGTGGCATAGTTCCAGGGTTGAAGCACTGAGGTGGGATAGGGCCAGGGACTAAAGTACTGAGGTTGGCTTAGTTCAGAACTGATGTACTGAAGTGAGTTTGGTTCGGGACTGAAGTACTGAAGTGAGTTTGGTTCGGGACTGAAGTACTGAGGTGAGTTTGGTTCAGGACTGAAGTACTGAGGTGCACTGTGTTTGGGCCCGACACACTGATGTGTGCTGCTTTGAGATATCTTAGGATTGATTTCTTTTATAACAGTGCTGCGGTGTGAGTCCCAGACACAGTCTTCTTCTAGGCCACTTGGCACCATCCCACAGTTGGGAGGACACCCATCAATTTTCCTCACATTGGCAACATGGACCCCGACCTTCAGTACTACACAATCTCTCTCAGGCAGGTGCAGGGGGTACTTCCCTCATTTTTTAAAAGATCTGTTTGAGCAATATGAGTATGTCTTAAAGAGAAAAAATCCTCACCATTGATGAAGATACTTCTATGGAAAAAAAGTCATAGAAGTACTGGCATTAGTTCTGCATGATGTGTTCACAAGTTTTTAGAGTAGAGAAGCAAGTACTGTACGTTTCCTGACGCTGTATTAACCGCCACCCCTCTCTGGTGTAAACCCCTTACAAATTGAACTCCCCTTTTTAACCAGCTGTCTCACAAGAAAATACAATTCTCATTAAAGTATTGTCCCATTTTTAAATTAGATTTATATTTAAAATTGTATTTAAAAGTAATTTAGGTTTGTGGTAAAACACAAATCACAAGGCTTACGTATTTTCAACCAATCAATCATTCCTTTTTTTCATTTAGTCACATAGCATATTGTGTTTAGATTGCACATTTACATTAACATACAGTTGTACTCACCTTGAGAAAAAGCTACTTCAAAAGTTAGTTTGTTAGTTTACTACTGTATTGCTGATGTGTCAGTCTGTTGTTTGAGGTTTGACCCGCCTTTTGTACCAGATGCAACATATGAGACATTTCCTGGTGGGTTTACTTAAACACTGTGAGAACACACCCTGCAACCTGAGCATTTGTTTATCTCTGAGTAAATATGAATCCTGTTGTAGAAGTGTTTTTAAATACATACTTTCTTTCTTGATGTGGTATCCCTGAAAAGATTAAACTTGCATAATAATATTGTACCAATCTTCAGAGATGTTGTGGGCATGGTGAAACTTTTAGATTCCATCAGTACACATCTTCTAAAAGACTGTTCTGTAAAAGATGGTCAAGATTCAAAGCAATGATCCATTATATGTCACTTACCAGTATTCAATATTTATTCATACATGAAACAAGGTAAATATATGTATTATCTAATGTATTAGATAATTGTACATAACTAAATTGTATTATTTATAAAATAATGACATTTATTTAAATTGCTGCCACTTTCATGTATATCATTAAGCCTTGAAACATGAAAGAATTTTTGCAAAATTACTTATGTGTTGGTAAGAGACATTTTTTTTTTAGGAAACAGCATACCACCAGTGCTATGCAAACACAGAGTGCTCTGTATCTTTCTGGAGTTTGCTATGCCATGCCAATTAACAAGTCAGCCAACACACTGCATTGCTGAATTAGCCAGCTTGATGACCATTCACAAGATAAAAAAAACTTCCTGCCATTATAAATGTGTCCCTGTATATTTTATGTTTAACTTAATTTTATTTTAGATTTATTTTAAAAGGACAGCACAATTCTGAAGCAATTAAGCACAAAGGGTTGTGGTATATCATGAATAATGGAATAGGCAATTTAATGCTGTTAGCTACATGATGTACTTGAACTACATTCTGCAATATAACTTGAAGGGAAAACAAGCGTACCGTGCAGTCCAGGGTGTCTGTCTCCTAGTCATTGAACATGTGGGCTTATTTTATTTATTAAATGATCTGAAATATAGGTTGGGATCTTGTTCCAGGATAGTCCTGAACAATCTGCTGCTCAATACCTTCAGTACATTTTTGCTTTACCCCACAATTTAGTCCACATGGGCATACATTTTTAAATATCATTATGAATACCAAATACACATTGAAGGAAATCAATCAAAACAATGCTTGCTGAAATAAATACTTTCTAAGCAACACAAGTAATACGTTGGTCAATTTTATTTTTCTTACAACAAAAACTTTGATACTTTCCATTTCAACAACAATATATTTTTGACAAGATTTGAGAATACAATTGTTTCCCTTTCTGAGTTGTTTGCTTTCTCTATTTAAATGCCATATTTAAAGAGAAGAAGCATGAGTCTTCACTTAAAAAGCTGGTCTTTGACTGCTCACACTAGTAATAATAAGGTCCACCAAGCCATCCACCTCCTGATGAGCTCCCAGTACAGACACCTGTTTTTGGATAGATTGCTTTTATAACAGTGATGCGTTGTGGGTCCCAAACACAGTCTTCTTCCAGGCCACTCGGCACCATCCCACACTTGGGAGGACACCAGGCCGTGTCATAGCCATAATTGTGCCAGGTCTTCTGCATAGGGTGTCCTTGATAATCAATTTTCTTCACTTTACCAACACGGACCCTGAGCTTCAGTACAACACGATCTTTCTCAGGCAGGTCCAGGGGGTACCTACTGGCCTTCTGTAGGTCCCGGCTCACATAGACGCCCCGCCCAAGCATGCCACCAGTGGACTGACGGAACCCTGTGGCCATAATTTGTCTTGCGGCCTCCCGAGAGGTGCCATGGTACATGATGTAGGTCTTGTTATCTCCGGGTTCTGTGCAGCTACCCAGACATGGCTCAGCTGATTGTTCTCCGTCATCTTCTGCCCACATGTTCACTGGCTGTGGAGAGAGTTTGACACTCAACCATCATGTGCAGAAGACAAAAGTCAAACATTTATAACTGTAAGAAGACAGTCTATAGAACACAACATGGAATCCCACCCTCAGTAGCGTGTAGACTTGGTGTCCTGCAACCACCAGTCTCTCCTTACCCCTAGCTCTACTTTTCCTTGAATGTATCGCCAAGGTAGCCAAGGTCAGCAACACAGAACTTGCACTTGGCGTTCCAGTAACATTCTTCAAATGGAAACTGCTTTGCAGCAATCCTTTATTTTCTATTTATCTATTTTTCTAACTGTAACTGGCTTGCTGTATCGGGGTATGAAGCACTTCCCGGATGGCTCTTAAAATATGTTAGAACTCACTCTATACAAAGAGCGAGGGAGTTGCTATCATTGTAATTTCAAGGTAATAAGAGATACACTTCTACGACTGGTTTTATGTTTCCCTTAATGGAAAAAGAGCTGTATTTGAGAATGCAAACAGACAGGTTTCCAAAACTGTTTCATAGTTATATAATTCATTGGTAAAATATACTTTCATCACAGCATTTTACATCAAATGTGGGATTGCAACGTTTAAACCGAGGAGCTATTATTCTTTATAAAAATGCTGTTTGTTTTCCTGCTCTCACTTGAGATGAGCAGACCATCTGCATATCCACTTTATGACATGCATCTGCTTCAGTTACCTTGTTTTCTCTAATGATCCTTCTCCTTTTTCATCAAAAATTATTCAACATTCTCTTGAACACACTGGTTGTACTACAGTGAGAGCAACACTGAGATTAAAACTCATTTTATGAAAAATAAAATTAAATATTTTGAGAAAAATAGTAAAAACAAGAAAATAAGACTGACTAAAACAATTGGTTAAAGTGTGCTGGGTTGAGGTACCTTGGGATTGATTGCTTTTACAACAGTGATGCGTCGTGGGTCCCAAACACAGTCTTCTTCCAGGCCACTCGGCACCATCCCACAGTTGGGAGGACACCAGGCTGTGTCATAGCCATAATTGTGCCAGGTCTTCTTCATGGGGTGTCCTTGATAATCAATTTTCTTCACTTTGCCAACACGGACCCTGACCTTCAGTACAACACGATCTTTCTCAGGCAGGTCCAGGGGGTACCTACTGGCCTTCTGTAGGTCCCGGCTCACATAGACGCCCCGCCCAAGCATGCCATTGCTGGACTGACGGAACCCTGTGGCCATAATTTGTCTTGCGGCCTCCCGAGAGGTGCCATGGTACATGATGTAGGTCTTGTTATCTCCGGGTTCTGTGCAGCTACCCAGACATGGCTCAGCTGATTGTTCTCCGTCATCTTCTGCCCACATGTTCACTGGCTGTGGAGAGAGTTTGACACTCAACCATCATGTGCAGAAGACAAAAGTCAAACATTTATAGCTGTAAGAAGACAGTCTATAGAACACAACATGGAATCCCACCCTCAGTAGCGTGTAGATTTGGTGTCCTGCAACCACCAGTCTCTCCTTACCCCTAGCTCTACTTTTCCTTGAATGTATCGCCAAGGTAGCCAAGGTCAGCAACACAGAACTTGCACTTGGCGTTCCAGTAACATTCTTCAAATGGAAACTGCTTTGCAGCAATCCTTTATTTTCTATTTATCTATTTTTCTAACTGTAACTTGGCTTGCTGTATCGGGTATGAAGCACTTCCCGGATGGCTCTTAAAATATGTTAGAACTCACTCTATACAGAGATAGAGGGGGTTGCTATTATTGTAATTTCAAGGTAATAAGAGATACACTCCTACGACTGGTTTTATGCCTCCCTTAATGGAAAAAGAGCTGTATTTGAGAATGCAAACAGACAGGTTTCCCAACTGTTTCATAGTTGTATAATTCATTGGTAAAAAAACACTTTTATCACAGCATTTTTCGTAGAAAAATAATTAGATACATTTTACAAATCAAAATCATTTTTTGACCAAAATTTGATTATATAATGGTTTTACTTCAAATGTGGGATTGCAATGTTTAAACCGAGGAGCTATTATTCTTTATAAAAATGCTGTTTGTTTTCCTGCTCTCACTTGAGATGAGCAGACAATCTGCATATCCACTTTATGACATGCATCTGCTTCAGTTACCTTGTTTTCTCTAATGATCCTTCTCCTTTTTCATTGAAAATTATTCAACATTCTCTTGAACACACTGGTTGTACTACAGTGAGAGCAACACTGAGATTAAAACTCATTTTATAAAAAAAAAAAATAAAAAAATATTTTGAGAAAATATAAAAACAAGAATATAAGACTGACTAAAACAATTGGTTAAAGGCTGATGAACTGATGTGTGCTGGGTTGCTGGACTGACGGAACCCTGTGGCCATAATTTGTCTTGCGGCCTCCCGAGAGGTGCCATGGTACATGATGTAGGTCTTGTTATCTCCGGGTTCTGTGCAGCTACCCAGACATGGCTCAGCTGATGCATTAAAATCGTCTTCTGCCCACATATTCAATGGCTGCAAACAGAGTTTGACATTCAACCATCATGTGCAGAAGACACAAGTCAAACATTTATAACTGGAAGAAGAAGACAGTCTACAGAACACAACATCAAATTCAGTATACATAGTGTATTATTATTGTGTAGATTAAAGTATGTTTTATTATTAAATTGTCTATTATTATTCAAAATCAGAAGCTGGACTTCAGTGTGCTCCATTACCTTGAAAAAGATCTGTTTAGTCGTAAGTATATTAGTACATGGACTTTAAGGGCACAAAAAGCTGAACTATGATAGAAGTACTTGATTCAGCTATGTCTGACTCTGACAAATTTCCAGAGCAGAGAGAGGCAAGTAATACATACTTTATTCCTACTGTTAACCCCTTATGAATCAAACTCCTTTTTAACCAGATCTGTAGCACATCAACACACACTTCTCATTAAAGCACTGCAGTCAAAGTTAGACTGCACCAAAAACTGGAGACAATGCCACAGATGTCTTTTGAGGACTTCACCGGAAGCTCTGCAATCATATGACGTAGACAATGAATTTAGAGGCACCCTCAGTAGTAAACAAGGGTGCAGGGTGCAGAAGAAAGGAAAAGACGGATAAAATAAAATAATTGACAGAATATAAAATACATACCCTGTTTCCTGATAACTGATGCACTGCACTGATATACAGTGCAAACTCAAATGACTCGTTTCAGCAGTATGCATTCAACATCCATGCGTATAAGTCACAGTACCCTTGGGCAGTATGCTTTGGCATACAAGTACAAAGGAAAAAGAGTGGAGCACTTCGGAAACATGTTACACACCTGAAGAGGCAGAAGAGTGGAGCACTGTAAAAATACTGTCCCCCTCAATCCAAAGATTAGACCGTGAGAGCTAACAACCAATACCATTGTGCATAAAAGCGAGGTGACGCACCATCTCTGCTGTGCTAAATATGCTCGTAGAAAATAGAGCTAAAACTGACTCCCTTAGTAAAAGTAATATACGTCTAACTCCGTGAAAATGCTACTTTTAAATGATAAAATGCACAAGAAACCATTTCCCCTCCTGACGTAATGCAGGGAACTACTACACCTGGCCGCAATAATTAATTTAATAAGGATTTGAAGTTTGTTGAAATGCCAAACCACTCCATTCCAGTGCAACACGTTTAAATAAATAAATAAAAAAATATGATATATTCTGAAATATTATTTATTATTATATATGCAGTACCACAGTACCACACAAATTACAAAACTGATACATTTTCAACTATTTATCTTTCTTCTCATTTTTTTTCCATTAAGACAAGTTTACAAAATATGTTAATTAGAATGAGCAAACCTTAGTTTTTACCTTGAAAATAATACAAAATAGTTTGCGCTTGTTGATTTGTTGATTTGTGAAAAGTGTCTGTTTATTTATGAGTACATTAGAACATTGACTTGAAGACCACAAAAAACTAAATTAATAGAGAAATAGTTGAATACGCTGTATGTGATTCTCCCTATTTTCAGATCAGAAAGAGGCAAGTAGGTTCCACTGTATACTTTATGTCTGTTGTTAAACCCTTAAAAATCAAACTCATTTGAAACCGGCTTTGGGACAAAACACACGCTTCTCATAAAAGCATGGCAGTAATTAAAATGAGCATGGATTCAAAAGACCATTAAGTATGTAGTGTCACACAAATTACATAGTCTTGAATACTTTTCACTTTTTCTTCATTAAAAGACGCGTCATATTATGTTTAATACATACAAATTTACAAAATATATTAACTCAAGTAAACATACAGTAGTACTTACCTTGGGAATAGTGCGTGTCAATGGAGAGCAATCTTTTTATATGAGCTGACTGGCTTGCAGTACCACATGCAAAGCTGGTTATGAAGCCCTGGATGGTGCTACTTAAACCGTGTCAGAACACACCTCTTACAGAGAAAGGGCGGTGTCTTCATATCTTACGCAATAATTTCTCCACATTAGTTCTAATGAAATTGAGAAATACAATTGTAAAAGGAGTTCTTTCCACCTTTTAAAAGAACGTAAGCTGTGCAGTGTGGTTTAATGTTTACATTTATTTACATAAATTGCATTGAGGTTTTTCGGCTTGCTCATTTGTTTATTGCTCTGAGCAACAATAAACCCTGTCGCAGAAAGATTGATTTGCACTTCATATCACATATGCGTACCAGCTACTCAATAGATGTGAATGCTAAGTAGTTTCATGGCATCATGAAAATTAGACCTTAACTTTTTTTTGACAAAACTGTGGTTCATGCTCAGGAGAGGAGTTTGACCAAAAAAGAGAAAAAAAAAAAAAAAAAAAAATCAGGGGTTATTAATTAAGAAAAAAATGTCTGTTTCAAAGATTAAGAAAATGTGTGTGTAGGTGATATATTCATCTTGTATAAGAAACTAGATTTGATGTAAAAACATATAAATGATGTTGACATTGTGGGATGCCAAAAAACTCATTCTTTCATTTTCATGTCATTGACAAAGTGCAAAGCCAGATTGTACTTACAGGTGTGGCAAGCTTTTAGTTGAGTGGGTGGTTGGTTTCTAAGTTTCATGTGTCTAGAAACGGCATGAAATATTTCAAACACTTTCAGTGCACTGAAGGAAGTGATTATTTTATACTTTGAGATCATGCCAAAATGAACATATTAATATAGTTCATTACATATCCCTAGAAATAATCAAATTTAATGCATGTGATGTGGGTTTTCTTTCTTTTTTTCTATTCCTTTTGTTTCATAAAGTGTAATTTATAAAGGTCAACTTCTTACGCTTTTTAAATTGTAAAACATAACATACAAACTACATAAAGTATAGGTTTTTTAACATTTTATATAAAGAATATACAGTTGTAAGCAGTGGCTGTTTTCATTTAAACTACTTTGAAGAAAATGCTATAGAATGTAGACATTATAAAACAGCTTTATAATTTCCACATTAATGTGAGCTATTCATGACATTATATGTAATGTTTCAGTTGGAATCAGTTGAACTCTATGTAGATGATAGTCTTTATTGCATGTGTATATCTTCATGTTCTTGCAAAACATAAAATAAAAATTTTAGGGCAACAGCAACTGAACGTGCACTTTGTATTTGAAACATTATATCACATATAATCAAATATAATAGAGTTCAACACCTGCTCCATCACCTTGCCCAGGACTCTCAGGAACTCGGAACTCAGTGCTTGCCCTCTTGCCGCCCCTTCTCCCGTGATGCAGCAACCCTCTCCGATCCGTTTCTACCTACTGGGTGCGTAGAGAGCCAACTGGGAACGGTTTCCACGACCTACCCAGTTCACAGTTGAGCCGAGCACCGCAGCCCCACCTGACTTGCACTTGCCCCGCAGATAATGGGTCACCCTGAACAGACTTTGTACAGGGTTTGGCCGTTTCAATGCCAACATGTAACACTGGGGACTGCACCCATCAGCAGCCTGTGTGTGCAGGGCAGAATATCGAAAGGCACAGCACATCATCAATGACTGCCCTGTCCTCCGCCCTCCCCTTGGTGGTGAAATAGACCTGATGACTCCAGACAACATCACAACAAACTGGCTACAGCGTCTGGAAAGCGTTGCCTAAATCTACCTGCTGCCTCATTCACAAGAAGAAGAAGAAGAACTCTGTAATAGGAGTGTTAATACTCTTTTCAAATACATAGTCAAGTTTCTTTATGTTGGTTCACAGAAAACTTGTGTAATGATGAAAGTGTACCTTTTTTGATTTCAACAGCATATACTGTATCTACTGAGCATCAGTATCAGCATCAGTTCTGGGAAAGATTGCCAAGTTTGATTGTAATGTGTTTTGTCACAAAGACATCAACAAAAGTGAGAGGAATTTTTTTTCCCCAATTTTCAGTTCATTTCAGCCACCAGAGGGTGACATAGACACATTCCTTGTTAATTGTGCTTACCTCTATCAAATCTGTTGCATTCCAGGTTAATTGTGCACACTTGTATCCAAGCTGTTGATCATCTGTTCTCCTGTCTATATATACCATTTTTGTTCACTCCCTTGTCACTGAGTCTTGAACTTTCTTTGCCTTGTTTCCTTCTTACTGGTGGTTTTATGCTGAATACAGTTTGGCTTTGCCTATTTTTTAAACTTTGCTCTTGCTTTGCATTTTATGTACCTTTGCTGGACTGAACTTTTACCTTGTGTTAGATCTCTTACCTGCCTTTAGCCATGAGACTGGACATTGCCCTAGTAAAGCCCTGTTGGTTCTCCTAACACCTGTCTCTTGACTTTCTCCATAGCCCTTGTTACACCTGATTAATAACTGAGATAATTGCTTAATTAAGATAATTCAGGATACTTTGCTGGAGTAAAATCAAACTTACAACCAACCATGACTCATTTGCTTATGCAAGCTCACAAATGGCAGCTTTGATGATTGTTTGGAGGATAGCAACCTTACACAAAATGCAAACAATTATGCCAAACAACAATAATGGTAACTATTTTACTTTTACTTGTATGTTTTTGACATCAGTGGATAGTAACCATTTCATTCAGACCGGACACTAGCTAAAAAAAGGGAAGAAAAAGAAGAGGAAGAATTTTATGTTTCACTTTCCCATAACTATTCTTAAGTGCACCAGGAAAGAGGAATAGTAGTCTAAGCTCATTCAAAGGGACAGATGGATGCTAAAAAAGATACAATGGCCTCAAAAATGACTACAGAACTGAATATACACCTCTGTGACCCACTCAACAAAAATTGTACATTATGAGCTTCACAAAGCTGATGTTATAATATCAGTATAACAAAGCATAACCAGGTATGAGTACAAAATCTGGACCTCTGAGTAGTGAAGGAAAGTAAAATGGTCTTTTGAGTTGTCTTAATCTTTTTCTGACATCTTGATGGGTTTATGTTTGGAGGAAGCCAAAGGAAGCCTTCAATCTGCATTGCCTGTCCCCGGTGTTAAACACAGTGGTGAATTTGTTATGGTATGGACAGCCATCTCGAGGGAGTCATTGGGTCTGATGATTACTCTGAAAGAATTACAGCCAAGCAATATGAGGTCATTTTTGGCCACCAGGTATGTCTTAGTTCAAACATTTCTTTCTTCAAGATGTTGCCATATTCAAAGATTACACTGGCCTCATACACACCATTAAATGAATTCAAGAGTTTCATAAACATCATCATGAAGTCAAACACCTTCCATGACCTCCCCAACCTTCATCACACCCTCATAGGAAGTTCTGGGATGTAGAGTGCAGAGAAGACTAGTCCAGTATCCCACTGCAAACAGTTCAAAACATGTACAACTGTGTTTCAAGAAGGATTGAAACACTTTTCCTCTGAAGGGCTGCCCTGTTAGTCAGTAAATATTGTTATATTGTTTGGCGTTGCCAGTATTTGGTACTCCTGTATTTCTGAGTGTATCCTATATGCATTGCTCTCAGCATTCAACTGTTACATTGTTAGAAAAAAATATTGAACACAATTTACAGACCATTTCAACACAATAAACCAAACCGAGACAAACTGGTCTTCTTTGCGACTATAAAAATCCCACTTACCCCTTCCTTTCTGTGTCAGCAGTCAATGGCATTCCTCCTCAGGCCCATCTTCCCCTTTCTTTTCCTTGTTTATGATGTTCACACGAGAGGTCAATAACCTTGGCCCATGACCAGATGCCACTGTGACACTCTATGGGACTTCAAGCCAAATAAATTTTCTCTTTAAATTTTGTTAATGGCATAAAGTTTTTTTTGGTTTAGCGCATACACTAACTTGCAAATCATGTAAGCTGTTTACTTGTTTTTAAGTCAATAACCTTTTAATAGGAAGCCATACGTCCTACCATTAGGGTATAGCATATGCATACCTCCACAGTAATTGATCTTTTTTTTCCTAGCGTGAGAGCAAGTATCCTAATATTGGTGTATTATTATGGAATCTGTATAATGGCATTGCCCAGCCCCAGACTTGGTCATGTCTCAGCCTGCCACAAGATGCCGCTGGCAGAGCAGATTTTGCTCTCTCGCTCACAGCGTCACCCTGTCAACAAGAGCTGTGCTGCACCACAGGCTCCCAGCTGAGTCTGGCAGGAGAGCAAACGTTTCTTCTTTCCAATCATGCCTTTTGCCTGGTCTGTTTTGTAGTAATTACACTGTGGGATTGTGTCGCTTGATCTATTGTTTTCACCAGCTGGAGGTACAGTAAATCCCACAATATAATCGTTAATAGGTTAATGAGTGGCCAGCCCTTTATGCCACCGAAGCGACAAATGACTCATGCTGCAAAAACAACGGTGCTTCTGTTGGGCCAATAATTATACCTGCAGGCAATCTGGGCCCTGAAAAATAGCTTCAATAACACTTGAAAGGACTCACTGCTATTTTAGAGGGTTGTTACAAATGTATTGTCAAATTATGTCAGAGCTGACTAATCATTCAGGTTTGTCAGGTATATATAAAGCTATGCACAAACACAATATTCCACACAATATAAACTACCACCCCCCCCCCCCCCCTATTAATATCAGTCTCTATAAATTTAGACTGACAGGTAGTACAATGGAAATCATATTGTCCCTTGCCAACAATGATGAGGATTTTAGAAGTCTACTGTCTGGAAAAAAGAAAAAAAACTTTGATGTTAATATGGATATAATTATATTACATCAGCTTTTCTTCATTCATTTTCAACAAATGGATTGACAAATAAAACAAATGGAGCCCAAACCACGCTATACCAAAGAGTGCAGGCATTAACTTAGACTGACATTTTGCCTTCTGTCAGCATCTGCAGCCCATTTTCCAATTTTAGATTAGACAGTAAAAAAGGTCAGTAGTGGACAAAAAGGGATATTCTCATCTAGTTTGGCATCAGAATGAAATTTCATTTATACACCTGAATGCTCCCATTGATTTCTTTGGTTAAGCATAACAAAGTAATGGCAGGTTGGCAAAACCCACCTGAAAAGGCTTTTTTTTCTGCAGCAACTCAATGCATGACACTTGTGGAAATCTCTGATGCAGCAGTATTAAAACTGTGTGTGTGTGTGTGTGTGTGTGTGTCTCAACAATTCATTATTGTGTGTAGTGTACCCCTATGCTTTTTACCTCCAGCAATAATTTTTGGTTTCTAGAAAGCATGTAAGCATGAAGGCAAAAAAAAAAGATGGACTTGTGGTTGTCTGTGGCATCTGGCATCTCTGTAATGATTGAAATAAGAGATGATCTGTGGACAGATGGAAGTTCACTGGGAGAACACTAACCAGATAGCTAGCAACACCAACAACGGACTGAGTCCTAATATTGAAATACAAGAAACTGGTGGATCAGGAAATGAGACACAAACACTGTCAATCAGCATCCTGTTCTCCATGAAGCAAAACTATAATTGGTTCAAGTTAGTCTGTTACTAAGCTCCAAACAGTTTTTTTTTGCCTCAGTCTCTCATCATGTCTATTTACAGATTCTCAGCCAGTGAAGCAAGCCCATTTCTATTTAGAGCATTGTTTGCCCATTAGAAGCAAAGCAACTGGTTTCTATTTGTATTTCTTCCTTCTTACATTTTATGATTATTTTTTGCAATTGTAAAAATTTCGGAGGTCTTTCCGAAAGATCTTTTTCACAAGATCCTTGATCTGTGTCAGAATCTAAGCCTTCCTAATCGGCCATAAAATTCTCAGATGATAGACATTTACAGAATATCAAGGTAATTATAAATAAACAAACCTGAAATCAAACATCAAAACAGCTATTTTAAAAAATAAATGAATAATTAAACGGCTTAATTAAAATTCTGAATCAAACCAAATACGAGACAACAGTCATTGGCAAGTGTATATGTTAATTATGCAAAAAGATGTAAATTATTTAAAAAGGATCCAGGAGGTTATTGCATTCATCACAGACAAGTTCATTTTCACAGAGTGCTTGGCTCATCAGGGGTGCAAGCCAGTGGCATCAATGAGAGGTGTTCTTTTCAATATTAATTAGATTCCTCCTTGTCAGAGCTCTGCAGCTAGTCATGGCAACCCACAAAAAAAGACAATTTCAGACATTATTAAGCAAACAAACTTTATTAAAAAGACATTTTGAGAAAACAAAATTCCAGGTTTGACTTCACTGTTATTGTTTAACATTTCTAATTGGTGGGGGGGGGGGGGGGGTGTCAACGTCCATTTTCAGCTCTAAAAATGTATTATTGGGGGATTAAATAAACCCAAGAACAGTATCTAGTGTCAAGGACATGCTAAAGACACAGCCACCACAAAGGTGTTTGATCTGTGGATGGTGCTGGAATGTACATCTAAAGAAATGGCGACACTGGTTTACATTAGAGAACTGTTTCATGTGCCCTATTACGTTATCATTTAACAGTTTAACATATTGCTGTTGTACACTGAAGCAAGCCCAACTCACCGGCTGTGCCTTAGATCACGTTTTGCTGGACTGAGTGTGGTGAGCATCTACAGAGATATGAAAAAACGCAAAAATAAATCTGCATTTAATACTTGTGTTTAACTCAAAGGGATGAGGACCTAGGAGGTAGACCCAAAGAAGGGATCAGATTACTAGGAGTTCTCTCGAGGACACAAAGAGGTTCTGACTAGGCAATCAGCTGTAGCTGTATTCAGAGTGTCGACCTTATCAGCTTTGAAGTCTCACGTTTTCCACTGAGATATGACATTGCAGCAATGGCAGATTTTCCCCTCAAAGTTCCTTTTTTCTTGCAGGAAATGTAAGGCAGGGGGAGCTAGGAAAACATATTTCTTCATTCTTTCAGTTTCACACCACCCCAGAGACAGCATGAACATTTGAAATATGACAGACAGACACATAACAGTGCACATCTGCATATTGTATTTGAAAAGGACATCTCTATTGCTCAAAGATAGCAGACTCCTGCTTTGGGTACATTACTATGACATGTTATTTACCATGCAGGCTGCAGTGATATATCACCATACTGCATGATAACAGACAAACTACTGAATTGTTTGATTCGGTATGATTGTGGAAGATAGGCAAATACAGCTAGTAAGGTTCATTTCATAATATGATTTTAAAGCTGATGCGATGTTATCTGGTGCTTCCAACTTGCAGCCGGAGTGAGAATCACAAGGGTAGCGATGGTGTTGGTTAGGGGAATAACTGTGAGGAGAGGCTTTTCCCCCCAAGGGCCGGGGTAAATTAAGCTTATGTGTTGATTTCACAGCGCATGATTAAGTGTGTCGTGTGAACAGCCCTCTGCTCTTGTTAACACTCTCTCTCTCATGCCTCCCTCCTCTCGTACCCAGTGCTCTGTGTGTACCACAAAGCCACAGAAGGAGACCAAGCGAATGGACACATTCGCACCCCTTGCGTAATCATACGACAGTTTTTTTCATCAAAAAAGAGACTAATAAAAGTAATAATATTGAAAATAAGACAGAAGACTGAAGGGCAGAGTGTCTCACTTTGATTTTACTGCCCACTGCTGTATTGGATATTTTTTCTTCATTTACTTCATGTTTGCCAGGCCTTTTCTCACTATTACCTGGGGAGGGAAGAAAAAACACACACAGTAGGACCCTGAATGTTATAATAATCCAGAGAGGGTTCAGCTTTGCTCCTACAGTCCTGTAGATTCTGACATCAAAGCCTTGCCCCATAATCCCCTCTGCCCTCTGGAGGTAAACTGGGCAATGCTGTCAATACCTGTCCCACTACATCAGGGGTGGAGGGGTTGGTGGGCTGTCTCAAGACTGCATGGGGGCAGTGTGACAGCGGGATTAGAAAAACTAATCCGTTCAGGAAGGAGATATCAAACAGCAGAGGTGTCTGAGGTTCAGCCGATAGACAGTGCTCAGCATTTGTGTGAAGTCTTCATATTTCATACTGGTACATATGTCTTACATACTAGTTCATATTTTCTATATATGCATGTTTGTAGTTTATATTGAAATTAAGTGGTAGACAGTGAACCACACATAGCAGAAGAACATCTTATCTTGGTGTGATCTTGAACTTGAATGTATGTTGGTTAAAATACATCCCGATACAATAGCAAATAATGCCTTTTGACTTGAAATTGCATGAAATGTGGATGCGCTGCATTTCTGTGCATCAAATAAACAGTTCACAGGGGAAATCAAACAAACAAAAAAAAAACTTAAACACTACCTGTGTTATAATCAAAATTATTCACTGTACCTCAAACTCTCTTTTAATTTGAATTATTAAATGAATACAGGTTCAGAGGAACAGCCATCTTAAAGATGCTGTAAATTCTTTGCCTTCCCTCTTAAAGGGACACCGAGAAATGTGTACACTGAATGAATGTCACTGAAGAAACACTGCAGATTTTGCATCTTTTTTCTTCCTTTGATGGGCAGACACCTTTATCTCAGGTGAGCTCAGCAGTGCCATAATACCACCCACACAGTGCTGCACTTTAAAGCAATTCCCTGGCAGGTTCACCAGCCCTCACCTGAAATGTTAGAGAAACCCTCATTTCCAGCAACATGATTGGCCGATAAATAAATGAGGTAACTTACAACCATATGCAACAATTTTTTTTTTCTTGCATGGGTAATTTTCTGTAAAGAAAAACAAAAAATCAGAAAGTGGAACTTCAAAATGGAAGAATGGTTAGGAAGGTGAGAAATAAAACAATCTAGTTGGACGCAGTTGTGTACATAACCTGATTGTGTGTTGAAGGAGCTGTCATTATGAGCCCGGCATGATTTATGGTTCACTTCAGGGAACACAGGAGAGATCCAGGAGAGCTGTTTGCCTGTGTGCCGTTCAATCAGCTGCGGTTGCAAGAGACACTCACCTCAGGGAGGGAAACATGACCAAACTGTTTGAGCAATCTTAGCTAAATAAGGCTGTCCGACCACAGAGAGCAAGCAATTATATCCTCTGCCATTGTGGGGAAATGACCAGTTAGTTCATAATAAGAACAATACTAACAACAACAACAGCAATAATAACAATAAATCACAAGTAATATTAAAAATATATGTGGATGTATTTATCTTATTGTGTGAAAAGTGTAATGCATTTTGCCACACTTTAAGGATTCCCATGTCATCAGTGGAATTTGCAGCACATTCTGAGCTGAAGAATGTTGAGAAACTGAAATCCAAATGCCAACAGCTGTCAGGTTGTTTATTACAATGCACTTACAGTGCTCTTTGTCGTGATCAGCAAACCCGGGATATCCTCACCACCATAAAAAGCATCAGTACATTTTCCTCTGACTACAAAATCTACAGTATCACTGTTCACATTTCCCCTGTCTCTGGCATGTCCAGTATCACTGTTAACATTTCCCCTGTCTCCAGCATCTACAGTATCATTGTATACATTTCCTCTGTATCCCCGTATCTCTGGTGTTATTACATTACATTATTGTCATTTAGCAATTTTTTAATCCAGTTACACCACTGAATATATTTACTGAGGCAAATATGGCTTAAGTACCTTGCCCAATGGCACCATAACAGTGCCCCAGTGGGGAATTGAACCAGCAACCTTTTGGATATGAGCCCTGCTCCTTACCACTGCATTATACTGCTGCACTCACTGTCTACATTTCCCATCCCCAGCATCTACAGTATCACTGTCTACATTTCCCATCTCCAGATTCTACAGTATCACTGTCTACATTTCCCATCCCCAGCATCTACAGTATCACTGTCTACATTTCCCATCCCCAGCATCTACAGTATCACTGTCTACATTTCCCATCTCCTGATTCTACAGTATCACTGTCTACATTTCCCATCCCCAGCATCTACAGTATCACTGTCTACATTTCTATAGTATCACTGTCTACACTTCTATAGTATCACTGTCTACATTTCCCATCTCCAGATTCTACAGTATCACTGTCTACATTTCCCATCCCCAGCATCTACAGTATCACTGTCTACATTTCCCATCTCCAGATTCTACAGTATCACTGTCTACATTTCCCATCCCCAGCATCTACAGTATCACTGTCTACATTTCTATAGTATCACTGTCTACATTTCCCATCTCCAGATTCTACAGTATCACTTTCACTGCAGGGCATGTTTCATCTGAAGTGGGCCCATTAGGCTGCAGAATTTTACCTTCCCGAATTCTTACACCGAGCTTTTTATCCATTCCAGCCGATGTGAATAGCTGAAAGGTACCCCAGGTGCTATTGGGATCTCCTAAAACTCCAACAGCATGGGAAGTGAAAAGTACATTATTCTCTTGTGGACTAGTACAATAAAAGACAACACTGGAGACATGAATCCCTTTTTGGGAGCTGGACATCATTTTGTGGAGTGATGCCTGACAGCACAGGATCACTGTTCTCCTCTGCTCTGTGTGATCACAGCAAACCATGTCTTTTTCATTTCTGTGAGTATCTCTGAGGAAGCATGGGAAGAAGCAGCATATCTGTGATTACTGAGATTTACACTAAGATTCAAGAGAGAAGTTTTCCCACAATCCCTGGCTCAGTGACAGAAGTCCTGCCAACCCAGTCCATGCCAGTAGTATTAGAATCCCGCATAACCTCACACTCCATGAATTAAGTTAAATGCTCTCCGCACCTCCCACCCCATCCTACCTGCTTAGTCAAATCCATTGGATCAAAAACTACCTTAATGACTAGTGTCTTCATTTATCAACCCAGTATAAAATTAATACTACATTTGCATTAAACACAGATGTAAAAATATCAGCATGCTGATTTTATAAAGCTTGCAGATGCATGCTTATTTATGGTGATTGTTGAGAAACTTTGACTATTCTAAAGCACTGCAACTGTACAGGAGCATTAGATTTTATAAAGAAAACATCCCTAATTAGTAATATATGGACAAGGTATGCATATTTTCAACTGTAATGTATTGTTATGATACTGTTAGAGAAGGACTAAAAAACAAAGAAAAAGGAATTACTCAATCCAAAATGGCAGGTTTAAGATTTTAAAAATAAGTGTTGTCTACCATTCTTAGTGGTATTTCAAACCACCGATTACATGTTCTTTTATTGCAGTTTTATCAGAGGGGACTCTCTGAAATGAAAAAAGAAAAGAGGAGCAGAGACCAGGGAGTCCTGTGCTATCAGACATCACTCCAGAACATGACTTCCCACTCCCACTCCTGATCCAATCTGATTATAGTCGATTTTAGCCAAAGCAGATTTACACATTTTCATGGATTTCCTTAATCTTGCCAAAATATTCTCTTTATTAAGATGAGATCAGTTTCTGACAGTTTTATTTGTACATTGTAGCACATGCTACAAATGAACAATCTAATGCACTGATATTATACTGTAACACAGTGTGCAGCTGGTTTAGTAACATTTAGATAAGTATAAGTAAAATGCTCTCTTCAGATATCACAAATCCTATGCATTTACTGTTATGTGTTATTGATATTTATGTATGCATAGGATAATTTATTATCCACTGGCACACAGAACTGAGCTGAATTTTAATGTATCTTGCTGTAAAAATTCAATTCAATTTCTAAAATAGCCTGACCTCTCACAATATTCATGAATTTACTCTAAAAAAAAAAAAAAAAAAAGAAAATACATGCTTCTGTGGTACCATCATTCAGCCATACAGAAACTGTATTACACACTGTCTGGAGGTTTCCACAGCAACTACAGAGGTGATGAAACACAACACATATAGGACTAATTTACAAAAGAATGAAATCGCATACAGTAGTAATTTACAAAACAACTAAAGTGATCCAAAGCTTATCAATAACACACATCTGGAGAAAAACAACTAGAGCTGTAAACTCTTGAAAGGGCATCCCCACAGCTAAAACCATGGCAAAGATCAGCAACACTTAAAACAGATTACAACTCATTAGTGTCACATCTCACTCAACTCTCTGTGAACATTATGTCATGACTTGTAATACACTGCCCATGTTCGCTTTGTATAGCTGACACTGCCTGTATGTGCCTGGTTATTAAGTAAACAGCAACATACTGAATCTTGTTTGATCAATTCCAAGAATCACCATACCATTCCAAGAATCAACACACTGTCATTTTCTGAACATTCATTTCTGCTTAATTGCCATTGCCCCATCCTCAGTGCTACTGCAAAAGCATTCAAGATTGATGATAATAATGTCTGGTTTCATCCCCTCTTCTGATAAAAGATAAACAAGAAACCTACAAAAGGGTATTCTGTAATGTGAGCTCCATGTGGTGAGATTAAAGTTTCACTCATCTCCATTCACTAATTCTGGTTGATTGATTTTTAAATGATCACACCCTAATACACATGGCCCATACCAATGCAACTCACACTCATTTTAGTTTCCTCAACATTCTCGTAATCTAAAACACAAATCTGAAAGGACTTTCAGGATTGCCCTCTGAGAGGAACGTTTTCACGGAGAAATGTTTTGGGGCTTCGTGTGGTAGCTGAATGTCTGGTATTTTCTGTGAAATGCTGTCGGCAATTTTACTGCTTTGCATTAAATCGGAGTCAGAATAGATTTTATGCATTTCATGTTTGGCATGTGTTAATAAACCACAGGCACAGTGTGGATCTCAATAATAAAACCTTTCCCTCCTTGCACACTTTGGTTGTGAAAATTCTGTGAATATGTATTGCTCGAGCAAGGTGTGTGAAGCAATCAGCTTGACACGAGGCGGGGGTGTGTGAGTAATGAGCCGTGCTGCCTTCTCCTTATTTTATTTAAATGTTTTTAGATTTTTTTTCTTCCCGGATGCTCTCGCACTCTCCTGTCGTGGTTTGGTGTGACACAGAGAAAATGATCATGACCCGGCGGCAGCCAGTGTGAAGCAGAGCCGGCAAAGTTTTATCAGGCCTAGATCCCGGTAATGCATGGAGATGTCATGGCGGCGTATTGTATATATTCATCACAGATGAGATTCAATGCATGCAAAGAGGAATCAGAGGGGGTACACAGTATTCCCCTAAGGGTGTGTGGGAACAGCCCCAGGGGCACGGTAGCTGCTTAGCAAGCAGAACA